>NW_009920074.1:19580-24849 GCF_000696875.1 Nestor notabilis | reverse complement strand
AGGAATGCTGTCATAAAAAATTACAGCAATACCTCAAGTTCTTGCCTCCCTTTTCCCTGTTATCCTCATCACATCAGCAGGGTCCCACTCCAGTGGGTGGAGGTCATTTTTCAGATGTCAGATACATGAAAACTTCTTATCTTGTTCTATGAAATCAATGATGTGATAAATTAATTTAGACTCTTTCTTTGGCTGGAGGGAAGAAGACTCGTTGAAAGAAGAAAACTGGACTCTGATGTTTTGTTTTGTGGTCATTGAGGTTTCTGTGTTTGTTTCATACAAAATAAGATTCAAGATTTGCAACAGTTTGCAGTGTGTAGATAGTTCACACAAAACACTTGTTTAGATTAAAGAACATACTGTTTTTTTATTTCCCTATCCTTACTCTCTTCCTACTATGGAAAGAGACAGTAAAAACTTAAGGATATCAGTTAGTGGCAACACAAGACACACAAAAGCGTGGTAAAATGCTCACCCCTATTTAACACCCCTTTCAATGCCTGAAGACCAAATTACACATTTCCAAACATGCAGAAATCTCATGGAGGCCCTTTGTTGTAGAAGCAAAGTTAGAGGAGGGACTTCAGTTTCAAACCTATGTCCTAAAAAAAGAGCTGCCACTGCTTTTAATATTTTCTACATCTCTTGGACAGAGTCTGAGCCACCTAGCATAAGATGAGTTCTGAATATCAGTTCTGGGACAGTATCCTCTGTTTTGCTGTGTTCTGGGTCCTACACTTTCAGCAGAAGTTTATCAAACTTAAGATGTTTGGACCAAACTATCCGGGACCCAGTGAACAGCCATGTCCCAGTGTAATGTGGTCTAGCTAGAAAATTTCTCTGCATTTTCTACTCTCACTAGGATAGCCTTCCTCTGCCAAGCTGTGCATGGGAGGCTAGCTGCTCCCTTATGGATGCTCTAGAAAAACTCCCTCTGTTTTTGTGACAGAACAAATTAAACCTACAGCAAAGGAAATTGCATAATAGTTGTCGGTCTATTGACTGGACAAGGACTGCCAAAGATATCGCTACAATTATCCACACTTGGCAGCCTAAGATGAGGAGATTATATTTCTTCCAGACCTCCCACTAAAATATGCAGCAACCCCACATGAGGCTGTGTTTTTAATTGGGAATCCTTTGAAGCCATTCATCTTGCTACAAAAGAACTCTGGTATGATTATTCCTTGAAAAAAGGACAGGGCAAGGAAGGCAAATATCTTCTGACAATGACAGAGCTTCTTTATATTTTGGCCTTATGGAACTCCCAAGTACCAAAAAAAGTCAATTACCACTACAGTTCAGCTGGAATTGCTGTGAAAGGACCCGTTTGCTAACCATAACTATGGCAATGATGCTGGGAAAGTCAAGCACTTCATGGTGCACAGGAACAAACAGGAGACCCTCATCTCTGCTGTAGGTGCACAATCAGTTGGTTACACCTCATGTCTTGGACTTCCTTTACGATCAACAGAAAAATGTCAGGTGAGCCCTTGACTTAGGTATCTGCTTTAGGAGAACATGCCAAGGCTATACCAGCTCCATTGATTAATACAGTTGCTTAGTCATGGGAATCTAGTGATACTGGAGATGCTCAGGGTATTATACCCAAATTCCAGCTGCTCCAAGAGGACGTAAGGTTTTCATACATGCTGTGTCATATCTGCCAGTCTCATGTGGAGGTCTCAGATTTCCTAGGAAGTGTCAACTGCCAGAAACTACCTATGCTTATGGAACTGTATTGAGTCCATTCATCTTTCAATGACGTCTACATCTGATGTTACTTTATACTCAGTGGAAATTCAGAGACCATCATTAATGAAGTGAACAGTGAGAGTCTCTTAGTCTACATATTAGAGTTATGAATACTACATATTCTTATTCTAGCAGTTGCCCAAACAAATCAGATAATACACTGCAGGCTGTCAATAAAGAATGCATAGTATGAAACAATCTTGCATTGGGAACAAAGACAAGATAATGAGGTTCCCCATTCTCAGTTTGTTTTGGTTTTTTAAACTAGATTGTACACTAATCAATGTCAAGAAATAACTATTTTTAAATGAGTTGCACATAAGGATAAAGGCTAGGATTCAAACTGTCAGTTCCTAGCACCAGTGTTGTTCTTCTCTACTGCTTAAAGTACAGTGAACCTTTCGGAATTGTTACGATCATCTCACCTTTGCAGAGAGATTATTATTTAAAAGCCATAACAGTCAAAATTAAAAAAATGAACAGAAATAATCAGGCACCCAGCTTTCCCTTCAAATAAGTGGGAACACAGGTTCTGTATTGAGGTGTCTTTGGGAACCCAGTCTGGATATACTCCAGCACTCAATCTGTCTTGTTTCAGCCTAGACAGTTTCTTCCAGGGATGAATCCATAGAATTTACAGAGGGTCAAAGCTAGAATGGGATTGTGGAGGGGAAGATGAAACAAAGGCTTTGTTTTGGACATTATACCTGGAGCACACCAAGTATGGGGAATATCAGCTGACTCTGCTTGCAAATTTATCACCAGCTTGCTACACAGACACCCTTAGTGAAAGTGCCAGAGATCAAAAAGTTAGGAAATACATGCAAATGTGGCACCTCTAAGTCATCAACAGTATGTCTGATGATGTTTGAATGATTGGTTTTTCACTGCTGACCCCATGTTCTTTGCTTGTCCTAGCAGGGACTAGGAGATACTACTCAACAAGCCCATGGCTTTTCTGTATCTAAAAATGTCCAGAAAGTTCCAGCTTGCTCTTAGTTGAGTCACCAATCTCACAGAAGCTCTATTTTGGAGAAAGGGAAGCCCAGATTCTTTCACCGACTGTTGTGATTATTTGATTTTGATTAAACCTTGTTTCAAAGACTAAGCCAGCATCTACTTGCGGAATAGTGACTTAATCCCTCCATGTTTAAAGTCTCCAGCTGAGAACTGAGGGTGATATTACACTCTCTATTCAGGAATTCGCCAGAGATTGTGTTTCCAAGCCTATGTTTTTGCAGCACCTGACTCAGCAAAGCCACTGGGTACTAACATAATGCAAACAGCTACTTGCAGTAAAGAATGATAAATAGCTTGTTGTCTGTCTTTCATATCCAGGACCTGTTTATTCAATTCTGAATAGTTAAGCAAAAATACTTAAAAGAAACAACAGACATATAACAAGATTCAGCCATGCATTTCAACCAAAGGATTAATGCCAAAGCTGAATCTGTCAGTCTATCATTATTTCTCATTTCATTAATCCAAACCCCATCAAAGCCTGTTCAGAGTTTCCCACTGACTTTCATGGGGTTAGGATCAGCTGGTTTGCAATTTTCACAAAGCAAACAGAACGGGCATGATGAAAGAAATGTGAATAGACAGGAGAAACACACAGACCAAAGCTAGGCATCAAGCATCTCCTAATCAGAAGGCAACTTTATCTCATGGGATCACAAAAAAAAAAAAAATATTTTTTTTGTATATGAACAAATTCTGAAAGACAGAATACAGCCTGAAGCCCACTGACTCGTAAGTGAGGAGGGCTCTGTGCAGTTCTTCCCCTATGGTAAGCACAGGACTGATTTCTCATAAAGAAAAGCCTGAACTTACAGGCAGTTAGCAGGATCAACCAAGAAGCTCTTAGTATTCAACTTCGCTTGTTGTCTGGTGACTTTGGTACAGATCTTCTGTAGGACCTTGGTCACATCTGCCAAACTTTTGTAGACTTCTCATACACCTTGAGTATGGATATACCTTGGGCATAGGGACACAGGATGTTAATTTTTGAGCAACCAAATCTTATGCCATATATGTCAGAAAGACCCATGGTAACTTCTCTGTGTGTTTAAGACAGCTGACTGGGGCTGCGACCCACCAGTTCAGGAACTGCAGCCAAATACACACACAAAGAATCAATCACCTTTCTTTACAACGGAATAGAACCTGAAGGGAGCAAATGTATCAGGTGCTCTACACTGTCCTTAATGAAAGATAGAAACCCAGCTAAAAGTTTCTTCTGGTCATTCTGTAGCATTGGAAGGTCACACATATAATGCAAGCTGGTTATTTTGGAACTCATTACCTAATAAAGATGGATTACTCACAGAACTGGAATCTGGTGGTTTCTGAGGGATCAGTGATCATAGCCTGGTAACAGTCCTTTTAGGAAAATGGAAGTGTCTCAACCCATCATTTATATCCTTGGTACTTCTGAAAGGCCTATTGTGTCTGGCCTGCAAAGATTAATGAGTAAAATTGATTCAGAGGAGGAAAAGCAAATGAAAAATGTACAAGAACTCAGGGATTTTTAAATTAGATATCTAAAGGGTGTGATTTCACAAAGACAGATGGCAAAGTAAAAAGACATAGAGTCAGAAAATCAATACAAAATAAATTAAAAAAAAAAAAAAAAAGAAAAGAAAAACAAAGACTAGAAGTGAGAGATTTTGAGGTACACAGAAGTAAATAATGTTTAAGAGCCTAGAGGATTCCTGTCTGAGAGGGCACATTTAAAAGAGCTTTTAAAGTGTATTTGAAGCAAAAAGGTTTGTGGGTAGAAAGAGTAAAACTATATGTCATAATACAGAAAAGACAAGCTGCACAGTAACACTGGAGAAAAAGTTAGAAAATATTTTGCAGTGTGATGGAGTGAAAAAGCTTAACCTGTTCATTTTATCAGAAAGACAATTTAGTCTGTTGATCTTGCAACTGAGAAAGATCAGTTGAGGTGCTCTTCTGCACAACATTCACAAGGTTGTTACTGGACTCAGTGCAGGACTCATCTGGAAAAACTCTGCCCTGTGTTGAAGCAGAGTTAGGATTGTTGATCTGGTAGTTCCATCAATTTTAAACCTTCTGGGCAGTTTACAGTCTACCATGATAAAAACTGCTTTATAAACTGAGAATGGGGACTCAGTCACACCTTGAGGGCAGCCTATAAACTCTGAGGGTGGGACTTGAAAGAAGATGAATGACCACTTGAAGAAGTAAGATTACAATATAAAAGGATTTAAAGTAACTACTTGCACTTCCAGTGACCAGACCAAGGGAGTACATGCAAAGAGTTGTGCTGTCCCAGCAGAGGATAGTATCTTAAAACTCATTTGCAGGAGCCTGACAGTTTCAAGAGTCCCAGAGTAATAACTCACCAGCTGGACCATCAACTGGTTTCTCTGTCTTCCTATTTTCCTCCAGACCAGTTTTATCTGACATAATATTTACACTTCCATCACAAACATTCTTTTCTCTTTAAGAGAGTGTTGGGGTTTGTACCAAATATTCCCTTTTCTTT
>NW_009920074.1:5200-19549 GCF_000696875.1 Nestor notabilis | reverse complement strand
GCAGGAATGGAGTACAACTCATATTTCAGTTCTGTAGATGTGTTATGTGAAAATGAAAACCATTTCACAAACAGTGGCACTTTTAAATTGCAATGAATTTGCACATTGGATGAGGAACAGAAGAGTGTAGAAATAAGTATAGAGGTTGATTTCTGAGACAAAAATATTAGAAAGTGCACATAAAAGAGAATCTAGCTAGAATGGTGCTGCAGCAATCGAAAATCAGAATGTGTTTCTGAAAAAGGCAAGGCTCAGCAGAAAAAAAGAATACTTGTAGCTAAAGGGGCTGTATCCATATTAGCTTTACGTTAAATGGTGCAAGGAGACAAATGTCAATAGAGTCACCCAGATGTGTTTCTGGATTAGAAAACTCTAGAAAGCATATGTGTATAGGCATTGCACATCAACCATGCAAAAACTCCATGGGAGGCTGGTGTTCCAGTTGGCACTCAGTGACCATCTCCACTGCAATTACCATTAGTGCTGAGAAGCAGAATGGATCAAAACAAGCCACAGTGCTCTAATGCACTTATTGAGTGAATGTGTAACCTTCCTTGGCCAGCTCTTCATGTAGAGCCTGGCAAGCCTGGAAAGATGTAGAGAAGTCTGTTATTGTCTGCTTGCATTACTCTCTGAGCAAGTGTGAGTTCAGGCAGTAAACAGTAAGTGTAAAAATACAAGGAAAGGTGATGTGGCAGCCGATGTTTTCAAGAGCTTGCTCATTCTAAGTGATTTCAAGTTTCAATTTTCTGCATAAGATGTTTTAATGTATTAGGCTGAAATAGCAGTCTAGGATAGCCAGTGATCTAAATTCCTCCTAAGTCTGTGACAGTCTGCCTCATGGACAACATATCTCCAAAGAAGAAGAGTCAACAGAAGGAGAAACTCTTCCTTCTGGGAAGAGCCACTAGGCAGAAGAATATATGTGGGCTTTTGGCTGTTTGATTCCAGAACAAAGCACTGCAGAATTAAGAATTATATTCTTAACCTTTTGCAAGAGACAGTTGTCCCTATAACATTTCTTAGTGAAGCAAAGCTTGCTTTCATGTATTTTCTTTAGCCACACTCTGTATCTAATTTCTTAATTCTGCTTTCTTTACCTCTACCCCAAATTTAACACTGGCATCAAAAATGTGATTATTATTCTTCCAGTCATCAAAAACACTTTGTCTTTGTTTAAGTTGAGCACTAATGTGAACCCTGAGCATCATCAACAATGGAATGTGTTCAGACATTACCAGCTTTCATGGCTATCTATTAGAGGATCAAAGCGCATTTACATTGGGCTAGAACCACACGTAAGTGCACATGATTGTAGAATCATATCATAGAATCCTAGAATGGTTTGAGTTGGAAGGAACCTTAAAGATCATGTAGTTCCAACCCTCCAGCCATGGGCAGGGACACCTTCCACTAGATCAGGTTGCTCAAAGCCCCATCCAGCCTGGCCTTGAACACTGCCAGGGATGGGGCATGATCTGTTAAAAAATCTCAAAGGATGACGGCAATCTCTCATGAAGTGCTAATTCTATGTCTTGTGATCCTATGGGCATGCCCTCTGCAGCTTCATGGTTATTCCTTTCTCACTGAAAAGAGTCTTACTGCATCAGACACTCCCTGTTCATATGTTAAAACAAAATCTTTTTTTCTTTCCTATCTTTGAATGCATCAGATAAGAAAAAAACTCCAAAAAGAGTTCAGGATGGGAAAGATGAGTCCAAGATGATCAGAGATTTTCAGAGCTACAATATTCCTACAAACATCTGTCATGCTTTAAAAAAACATGCTATTTAACTTTGCTGTCAGAACATGAAAAATGAAAGTTGTTGCCAATCACCTTAAAATCACAGGAATCCTCCCAGGGAGTGAGGAGGCTGGAGCTAAGAAAACATGACTTTATTTGTCCTGCCAGTGGGGGAGGCTGTGGTGTGAGTAGGAGCCATATTCATGACAGCTAGCAGAAACAGAGAAGTGTTTTCCTTCCTGAACTCCTGGAATAACTCTTTGGTGGCATTAAATGACTGGGACAAAGTGAATCCTCTGGTCAGTGGGATTGCTGAGCTATTTGGGTGTATTTATCCCACAGCCCAACCCTCTGCCAAACTTTATCCTTTATCATGGCTAAGGCGTAGCTGTGTAGTGAACCATTAACACATCCATAGAACAACAACTACCATCCAGGACTGAACTTAAGGTGTTAAGTTCAGTCCTGCAAACAGGACCTCCTGCAGCTTGAGCTGTAGAGCAATTGAAGGCAAAGATATGTTGAGAAAATAAAGTTAAGCACTTTGACTGTGTGATTTGCACCAGAGCCTGTAAATTCATAGAAGTGATGCCTTGCACCCACGCATATTGTAATCCAGAACAGGCTGAATTCGTACCATTTGGAGTATTTGAAGAATTGTTCATCTCTATCTTCATTTTTTCGGATAGCACAACCTAAGAACTGATTCAATAAACAGATTAACACACAGGCAAATGGAGGTATTCATAAGGTGCTACCGAAAATGAGGAGATTAAGGAGAAGTCAGGGAAAATAATTTCTATCTGATTGGCATTGTTAGGGAAGGCATAAAGTACATAAGTCCTGATGTCTGTGGAAACCCTAGAGTGTGCTTTTCATTTGATAGTTAAAAATATGGAAGGATATATAAAAAGCTATCCCTGAATTCTTGGGGGGTTGGAACTAGATGATCTTAAGGTCCTTTCCAACCCTAACTATTCTATGATTCTATGATTCACGCGGAGGTCCAACAGAAGATGGTGATATTTAACCACTGATGTGAAATCAAGGGAATGTTTCTTTGAAGTGGAGTTTTTCTTTCAAAAAAAGAAAAACGTGAATGGGTATGCAAATCTTAACAAAGTTAAGCAAGGTAAGCTCTTTGGACTTGCAGTTGAAGAAGTAAAGCTGCAGGGACTTTTTCTATCAAACTGTTGACAATTAATAAGTATGATGGAATTGCTAAACCCACAGGACCAACCATCTTCCTGGTTTTTACACCATTATGAGCACAAACAAGAATTAACATATGCTGACTTTTTACACAAATTCCTTGCCTCACTCTCATAAGCTCTGCTCCCACTATCCACAGGAAGTAAGAACAAACTCGACAATGTGTCTTGGTTTAAGCTAGGCATGTCTACAGTTTCAGATTCAGCAAGGTACAGCTTGTCCTCAGGTTAACCTTAAATGAGTCTCCCACCATAACAACATTTTTTAAGGGCCTAAAAAGGAAGCAAACTTTGAGTTTGAGTCTGAGTCAAGCAAACTCAAACTGAAAGTTTGAGCAATTGAGTTTTGCTCAAACTCAGATTTGAGCAGACTCAAATTCTCAGGAATCATCAGAACAAACAAACTTCTAATAGTTTGTCTTCTCCTGCTGACATTCAGTGCAAATAGAAATCAATGCAATGTCTACCATATGAAACTATTATATGACCTGCAGATAGAAAATACAGGTTGAAGATACTGAGTGATGCAGAAAAAAATCTCTCTTCCTCAGTATTGGTTTCTTCTCCATTCCTTGGAGTTTTTTTGGGTTTGTGTATTGAAAAAGCTCAGAAATCTTCATATTCAAGAAGGGACTCATTGATAAGTTTTATGTAGCCTAGATGCCTGAGTGCCCATTATACTGTTCATCACATGAAGCGCAGTAAACATGACCTGTTTGAAAACTGGCTGGTTTTTGTTTTGACATGTGAATAAATGGGTTAGCATTCATTCTTCAGAGAGATGGAGCAGGGGAGGAAAGGGGTGTGCAAGCAAGTTCTGACTTGGAAGACCCTCGATGCGTTTGCAAAGTGATCCCATTGGCACAAATCCTGTGTTTTGAAGTGCAAGTGCCAAACTGTGACTATTAGAGTACACCAGGCAAAACATGTTTGTTCTTCTATTCAATTGTTTGTTACAAGTCTGCAAACTGAAATTAGGAAAATCCAGTCAAGGCTAGTGATTGGGCTTAGTTATCCTTTCTCTGACAGGGGGCTGTACAGAAAGCATAGAAACAAGACAAGGCTAGGTCTGCATTTCACGTGGTTGTATCCTCCATGTTTGGGGAGGTCAGGACTTTAGGACTGCTTAAGACACTAGATTTATGTTCCAGAAATTTCTCTAATCTGTTTTTAATCCCGTCTATGAAGTAGCTTTCCATAACATTCTGCCATTCAGCTACACATCTGAAATCCTGCAGACTTTTCTTCTGTCTTTTCTGGGGAGATCTCTCCGCTCTGAGCCCATTGGCTGTATTTTGCCTTCAGTCATTAAATCAGTCTTGCAGCAATCTTTTTTACCCTTTGGCCTTGGCTCTTGGCCTCCATCTATTGTTGTAAACAGAAAGTCACTTATTTCCATTATTCTAAGATTGCAATCTGACAAATATTTGAAGTCCCCACTGCTCCCAAAAGGAACAGTCCTCTCCCCATTTCTTGTGTCACCAGTATGACAATACAGTGAGCCAGATCAGGGAACTGCTGTGGCTGAAAACTAACCAATTAACTCAGTCTATCTCACTGCACAGCACTGCATGGACTCATGAAGGTACAAGGCAGAGGAATGAGAGTACTTCATTAAGAAGAAGAGAGAGGATGGGATCATTTTTTTCTTCAGTAAGCGGCATATCCCTGCATTGTGAGACTGTGTGCTGAAAACATTTCCCTGCCTCCAATACCTCTTTTCCATCATGACTTTTTTAGTAAGTCCAAAAGGACATGGACTCCTAAACCTTTCCCTCCTGGAAACCACAAAGCCACCAGCTGTTTGCAGCCCGAAGGTCAGTGTTCTCTAAACAACATAGTTTTACTCAGCAACCGGAAAACAACCTTGTATCAAAAATTACTGTGGGAAGTTACCACTGCATGTGGGGCCCAAGCAGTCTGACATGCTGGCCTATCCCCCAGAAACATCCCATCACTCATTTTTCTTTCACTGCTAAAGAATGTGGTTATTCCATGCCTTTACAGCTCAGATAGCCCGTTCCAGTTGCAACCCATGCCTGCTGCAGCTGTCAGTCACTGCTGAAATCAGGGTGGTATTCGCTAGTTAGCCAAAGTAGTGCTTTCTTTCTTTTGTATGGAAGGGCACCTTGCCACCATTTTTATTTTTATGCTATACAATGACTTCTTTCTGAGCACCTCAGCAGGGCCTTACACAAAAGAAGAACGTGGACAGTCATTTTTTCGAGGAACCACAGAAGCCCAGATACCACCAGTGAACAGCCTCTGGGTGGAAAAGTGGCTCTCAGCTCCTACAGAGCTCTGCACTCTCTGGCTTGTCTATGGTAGTAAGTTAAATATGCAAGGACCATGCTCAAAGGCCAACTTGCAGTATGGTCTCTGGATGAACATTCCTAAGCTCTGTTACTCCCCCAAAAAGTGACTTCTGCTTCCAAACTGCCTTTTGTAAACAGTTCCTGGCCCATGCGAAACTAGGAGAATAGCACAGGCTAAGAGCAGTTCCCATTGTACATTTGTATGTTTGTATACAAGCAAACCACCCCAATGGGAGGGGAGAGAACCTTGTTGTAGGACTCATGTTATGATGTTGCAGCTGTCTTCAGGGCTCTTGGGACATTTTATATACCAGTTAATACTGACTCAATGCCACAAAGTATCTCAGCTTTTCTGAGAGGGAGGAGGGACTGGCTGACTGGAATTATTTACAACGTTTCAGCCCATGTTGATGAAGAAAGTACAGAAGGTGTTTCTTGTACTCCAGGACTACAGAAAATAAAACTGATGTGCAAAAGGACAACAGTTTTCTATCTGTCCATGTTGTATGTTTATCTCACGTTGTTTTAAGGGACTATTATGTATACCATCTGGAATAGTTCAATGGCATGTACCATCATGTATCATTCAGAGACAGATTGTATGACATTCTAGCCAGTGACCACAGACAAACTGGGAAGCTATTCTTTCATCCAATCGCAGCTATATAAAAGTTCAAGGTCTGCCCTACCTTGTTGAATGCTCTTTTCCTAAAACCGTGGAAAAAGAAGCCATTAGTTTCATATGTTTTATCCCATCTGCCTTAGCTCTCGCTCTTCCAGAGGTTCATGCTATACTGCGTGTTCTAGCAGGAGAGCCTAGATGTTTCATTTAGATTAAACAATTAAGGGAGGATTATTGTCTCCTAAGGTCAAAAGTCTGAAAGGCAATTTTTCCAGTCTTGAGAGTCATCTAAGACAGGTCAAGTTAACTGTCTTCCGAAGATGCCTTTTTCCCTTTTTTAATCATGAAGGAAGCCAAGGTGATGAACTTAGAATTAAATATCTAATGCCTTAGCCAAACAGACCTCTCTGTGCATATGCACAGTAGCTGGCATTAGAAATTGTATTAGAGTCCTGTTTTTTTCCCTAGGACTTCAACAAATTATTGAAATACTTACAAGTACCAGGAGCTGTGCACTTTGTAGCTCCTGTCTTGGGGGATTTGACTGTCTTTGAAACAAGTTTTCACAAGTTTGGTGCGGCAGGACTGTGCAACCCCAACATAGTTCTGCTGGTCAATTAATGTCAAGATGTGAGACAGTGCTTGAGAAATGACTACTTTTGATAGGAAAAGTAAAAACACAGACAGAAGAGTAATTTGGACCGTAAGCATCTTAAAATGAGATTAAATAAGGCAAGATGAATCTCAGTTGATATGTCCTACTAACAAAGCAATCCAGTTAAACGATTTCATATCTTCTTTAGCTTTCCCAGGCTAGGTGGGTGATAGACCCCCACCAAGAGATGGGACAAACAAACTTTGCAGAATATATTTTTTCCTACTATCTAAGACCTTTGCATTGGCCCATATCTGCCAGGAATATTTGCTGGATGAATGAAGACACCTATGTTCACACAGTAAGAAATAGCTTTTAGCTCTGGGCAGTTGTGGAGGTTATCTTTTCGTGGGATCCTTTTCAACCTGCATTCCTACTAAACAAAATTGTTATTTCTTTTCTCCCTCTGACATGGTATTGCCTCGCTAACTCCACAATGCCATGGGCCAGTCAGGATTGGTTGGTGGAGCGCAGCCCAAGATAAACAGCAGGAGATGTTCTGCTGAGTTGCTCCAAGAGCATAGGCAAAAGGAATCACATTGTGATTGCAGGAGACTTTGCAGCTGTAATAACTCAGAGAAACATGTTTTGTCTCTCAGATGCAGCTATTTTCCTTGCTCTTGATAAGACTTCAGATATTATTTTTATTAACATAAATATGTAATCTATACCAATATCTGCACTTGAGCCATTCACTTTTCCTATAGTTTTCAGAGTCCACACACAGAAATAGACTTCTCAAAGATGCAGAAGAAATATGAAAAAAGGATCAGATTCCTATTCCTAATCCTGAAAATTCCTATTTCTCCCCACAGACTATAAAAAAGCCTTAGTCATTAGTCATTAGCGCAGGTGGAGTAACATTGTAGATGTCTGGAGTTGTATTAAATTAGTCCCACCTGTAGTCTCAAGTGTGTAGCCACCCCTTAGCACCTGTGGAGAAGGAAAGGTCTCTGCCAAGCGATTCACCTGAGTTGACTTAAAAACCTATCTTAGGACAGGATGAATACCTTTCAGAAGCACCTTCTCCATGCGCTGACTAAGAATATTTCTGTAGCTAGATCTGGATAAACAACTGCTTGCACATTTCTAGTTATGAACCTCCTGCCCTATGTACTAATGCCATGATCAAGAAACATGAAAAGATATAAAAATAGCTACATGAAAAAGCTCCTGGGATGGCCATGGGCAGGATGGCCTATTTTGTCAAGGGTGATTAATGTTGTGAATATATTATCTTTGAGTGCATAATAATGAATGCCCTGTTCTTTCCATCCCAGGGGGCATGGCTTAAATCTTAGAATATAGTGTCCCAGCCAGAAAAATGGTTAGTCACCCCAGAGCAAACCAGCACACAAACTGAGTACACAACCAGGAGACAAGGACACGAGCAAAACAAAGAATGTGCCAACATTATCATGCTTAGTCCAGCGAAGTGAATATTGAGTGGGAATATAAATACATGGGGGAACTCCCACCAGGAAAGAAGTTATTCATTTATGCTGAAAGTCATTACTGGCACAGGAAAAAAGGTTAAAGATTGACCCAACATAAACTTAGGCTAGAAGGCAGAAGGCAATTTTGAGTGACTGGAGCAGTTTGGTTCCACTCTAGGTGATACTGAGTCACAATGTGACCAATGAATAACTTCCTACATCTTAAACAGGGTCTTGAGAGCATTTGACTGACACATGGGAGAGAGACAGACATTATTTTGTTTGGGTACAACTTCTGGAGATTTATAAATCAAAAATAACATCCACGTTATTTGGATATGGTTAAACAAATCTTGTGTTTAGTCATAAGACAAACTAGATTTTGATCAATCTTTGCCAGCTGCATTACATCTTATTTTACCAACACAACTCAAGAACAGCACATATTTACGTGCCTTTAAGTACATTCTTGCTCCTTGCAAGATACAGAAGAGTTCAGCCTCCAGCTCAACAGACTCAGATGTAAAACCCTGTCATACCTCTGGAACTCTTTCTGTCCTTGACCAAGTTCCCTTTGTCTTTTATTAGCCTTATCTACCTGTACAGACATGGCCAGAAGAAAGGCATAGGTCAAAATTTTCTGAAGTGTTTGAAGCTTTCAAACTGGCGTTGAAATTACAAGGCTACGCTCTCAATTCTTAGGGGACTTAGACATATAACTATCTTGTAGGATCTGTCTTCTCTGTGTCCAATTTGGCCATGTTTCTGATAGAATTGAAAGGGGGAGCACACAAATCCATGTACTTGCCCACATATGCTTCCTGCCAATTACCCTATAACAGAGGACTCCCTTGAAAGCCAGTTTGTGCTATAAATGTAGCCTTAGCTGCATCCTATTCCCACTGCTTTTGTTATGAATTTCGAATATTCCCAGGCATGCATAAGTCTTGATAGCAGCCTGCTTACAGTTCCCTGTTGATTATTCCAGCACTTCTCTACTATAGCTCCTGTCTGTATTGTCCAGGTCTAGAAATATGCCCAAAAGGGAAGACAAACCTGATGCTTTAAAAGACACTGTTTTGTATACTGTAAGAGAACCTGGGATTTGTCTGAATGGTGGGCTTGAAGTGCAAGACGATCTGATATGGCTGTATGCTAGAGACAGCAAAGAGCAGTTTGTATTAGTGCAGCTTCAGGTCAAAGACAAAATAAGAGTGTAGACATCCATTTTATCCAAATCATTACCTGAGATTCAGTACATCTCATCTCAGACAGTGATGCTGGGATTCAGCTCTAGATTCATGCACCACATTCAAGGCTTGCTCTTACAGCTTTATATTGCCAGTGGTGGGAAACCCACACTTCTAGGTGTGATTTATCTGACCTATCTTAGGTGTCTACTTTATGAAGACATAAGAAAGTATAGAAAAAAACCCCAAACAACTCAAGTTAAAACCCCCACCAGAATATACAAAAAAGATGGAGTCATGTTTAAATAATTGAGCAGAGAAAAGGGGCAAATTAGTTACTTGGAATGTTCTGCTTGAAAGATTCTTTTATCATTAGTACATTTTAAAGTTATTACATTTTAAAATGTAATAGCAAGTAATGAGAAATTGGAGGAAGGGCAAAACTGTTGGTAGCTTTATGCATTATGAAACCATCACCCACAGTAAATATGATTTATATTTCATACTTATTTTGAGAATGGACCATTTCGTGACCCTGTGGCTGGTTCTCATTCTTCTAGGTGAATTCCTGCCTAGGTTTTCACACTACTGGATACCCATTAAAATAGCATTTATAGTTCAGTTAAGGAAAAAAAAGTACCTCTATTAATTTTTAAACTAATTTCCACCACCCCCAATCCATTCCAAAAAGATTTAATAAAAAAAAAAAAAAAAAAAAAAGAGCTGCTTTACTGCAAGGATAGTTAAACTTTAGCTGCAAAAGAGAACTGAACCACAGTTCATCTGTGAAAAGACAAACATAAAATAAAGTGCTATAGCAATTAATATGTCAGATTCTTTCTTAAGGTGTCTGGAGTTCCTCATGCTCCTCTAGGTCAGATTATGCCAAGAGAGGGTCTTCAGAACTGGTCTAACTTTCAGTTCTTAGTTGATGAGGGTGGTTGAGAGGGATTTGATCCACTTCCATTCTACTTCTTTATGCCACAATTTGCTCATTCTGGAAAAGTGCATTTGCTTGTAGCTTCTGAACATTCAGAGACAGTGGCTGGATGTCCAGTCCGCAGGACCATGGGTACTGGTTGAATGCAGTTGGTCTATGTGTACACAAGTTTCAACAGATCAACAGCCTCCCTGTATGTGTGATAGATAATTCATACACCCATATTTCTGCAAAGATAGATATAAGTACAGGAGTCCTAAGTGCAATTCCTAGCATCATGAGATGAGGGTGGCCATGTATGGTTGCATATTTACCCCTTCTTTATATCAGATGGCAACCACAACTACTGTTACGAAAAGCTGCAACAGTAAATGTTTATTGCACTTACCTTGAAAATCACACCTTACGTCTTCATTCATTGCAGGTAAACATGGGATTAATTGTACCTTCCTGTGAGGAAGCTAAAAGCAAAGCATCCAGTTTATCTGTGGCAAGTTCTGAAGTGAACTTTGTATTCATTTCAGTTCCACTAAATGTTTCCAATTACTGTGAAACAGTATTTTCGGGATCTTCATTATTAAAATAAATAAATCTTTATTCCAACTGAACCAAATCTGGTTTGTTTTCATCATTTCTTATTTTGTCTTGAAATGAAAACAGCTAGTTTTGACCTGCTCTACTTACAGTATCTCCTACTTCTGTATTTAACCTTTGTTTCCCAATCATTGTCAAATGTGACCACTGTAACTACCATAACTCCTGCTGTGGACATCTTCAGCTAAAAGGGTTTTCCTTTCTGAAATGTCTTGTGTTTCAATTTCTTTGCTACAGCATAATTTGAAGTGACATTACCTTTTTTCAGTTCCCTTCCATACATGTTACTTGTTCCTGTAATAGCTTGAGTGCTACCAAATATTGAGAATATTTATTTATTCTCGTTTTCAGCAAGCTGTATAAGGCAAACCCAATGTTGTATGATGTATATAAGCCTTACTGTTGCAGCAGATGGACAGTCAAGAAGCTTCAATATATTCAGTGACCCTGATAGAGTATAAATGTCTTCCAAGAGATGCCAGAAATTGTGCAGGACCATGAATTCAGTGTGGAGAAATTGTGCAGGACCATGAATTCAGTGTGGATTCAATGTCTCAGAAAGAAAACTTGTACATCACTGGACATCTGCAAGTCTAGCTTCAGCCTGCACAGACTTCGTGGTATTTTTCTTCTGACATACAAGGTGGTACTGAGATCTATCTGCCTTGTCTGGGGGAACCAGCTTACACTTCAGCTGGATTACTATATCGAGTTTCAGGTTATGCACTTCAAGGAACACGTAATGGACAAATAGGAGAAAAAGTGTAACAATAATGATCAAAGGTTTGGTCTGACTGAAAAGTCTGGGTTTGTTCACCATTTGGAAGAGAGAACTGAAATGAGATATGCTATGAGGTTCTTCGTACCTACCTTTAAGCATAAATTTCTGAACTTCAGTCCTATCTCTCACTTGCTTTTTCTGAGCAGTTTAGAACAACACTTGTTCCTCTCCTTGCAACTTAGTATCTTCAAAATCCATTGAGGAATGCATATTTTGCAGCTTACCTGTGTCAAGCCACCAGTTCAAAACCTGCTGTTGCCTGCCCTAGAAGGAATAATTCTGCTCCCTGGAGTCAGTGTAGGCTGTGATCCTCCCGGATCTCCTTTGTTTTCTTCTCCATTTTACCTTGTCATTCCTATTCTCCTCTAGGTAATCCATTTCTAAAAAAAACAGCTCCGCACATGGTTAAATTGTCATTCTTGCTTTCTAAAACCAAAGCAATTCCTTTATGTTTATCTAGCAAAAAGTTGTCTGTGATTCCCCCGTATTACAATTCCAACTTCAACAGTATAGGAAAAATAGATTATACATAGAAAAAAATGGCATATCCATCTGGTCACAAGAGGAAGAACAAAAGTTGTTGATGAAGCAAGTCCGAGATTATCCTAAAAAAAAAACGAGGAATGGTGATGAGACTAAATTAGACTGTGTTGAGCACATCCTGATAGGAAGGAAAATAGTGCAAAGTACCCTAGATCTAATTCTGCAGGGTGCTGAGCATGCTGAGATCTCACTGGAGATAATGGGAAAGTAGAGGGAACTTTATCTTGTGCACATGAGACTGACACAACTCTCTGCTGAGAGTAACTAAGAAAAACCTTGTCATCTTGATTCAGTATCTCTATCCACTTTCCAACTGTTGTCTCTTTTGCGACATTACTCTGAGCATGCATTCACTGGGATCAATCCACTGACTCCAGTTTTGTATGTGTGAAAATTAGAACGTAACTGGAACAAAGCCATTAGAAAAATGTTTGGAGCAGACAGTTCTGCTACTGGGCCCCCTTTCAAAGACCATATCATTTTTGGGAAAATTCATCTTCTTGGAAAAGTGTGCAACATTTAATTGTAGTGAAAAACAATGGAGCACATTACTTTGGACTTCTCAATCCTTGTCTGGATTTCTCTGTCTTTGAACACATTTTTGTCTTCATTTCACTGATGTTTGCAAAATTATTTAAGAATGTTTTCCTGTGCTTGCAACTTGCTTTAGGTTCTAATTATACTTGTCTAATTTCTCCTAAACACAATGGGAAAATTACTCACTCATTGGGTGTTCATTATCTACCCTGTGGTTTGGGGTTTGTTTTAGTAAATCATCTAACTATTTTCAAGGTATTTTTTAACCTAAAGTTTCCTTAGATTTGTGCATCTGTGTCATTTAACTCAAAAAGAAACCATTCCACATACATGGAAGAACAAATGAATGCTAGCAGTCATTCTGTAAATTCCCTTTTAGGGCAATCAGAAAAGTGCTATCACTATACTTCTGGAAATATATAAACAGCAACCCTTAACAGAAACCTGACATGGAGGGAAGAAATCCACACAGTCAAAACTGCACTCCTTCTAGTAAAGACCTTGTCATGCTGATAACTTGCTGCAATGGCACACAGAAAGGATGAATACAATTCTGGGAAAAGGAGCGAATAGTAGAAGGTTGGTATATAATAATGTAATTGAAATGCATTATAAATAGGAATGAGCAACAGATATTTCTTCTGTGTCAGAATCATTTAACAGCATAAAATAACTGCTTGTATTTTGATGAGGCTGTTAAAACTCTGAATAGAGTAACAACAACAATATTTTTTTTAAAATACTTATTTTTTGGTAGCCTATTCCAAAACTGTGCCCATTGCAAAAGTGCAATAGGACACCAGGATGATCAGGAGGGCAGCTAACAAAGTCTGAATGGAACTAACAAAGTCTGGATGGAACTAAGCTCAGGCTTTGCAGTGTGTCTGGTGGGCGAAAAGAGAGTGGCTCATCAAAGACATCCAGCAAACTCTGACAGGGCCAGAGTCCTTGCACTTACATGGCCTGCCTCCTCCATGTTTAAGAAGTGTGAAACACTTTTGAATCGAGCTTGGCTTCATGCTCTGTTCCTAGAGTTTCTTTTTAAAATCAGCCCACAATTAATGAAACTAGTGTAACAGAGGAAATGTTGCTTAGAAGATTTAAATAACAGAAGCCCTCCAAATGGACTTCAACTCACTAGTGAGTATGACAGGGGAAGCTTCCCTCTATGATGCTAAAATGGTGAGATAAAAATTTTCCTCCTTGACTTTCTGGATTGATTGCCTCCAGGGTGCTGGCATACATTTTAGAGTAAATTTCCAAAAGCAGGGTTATGCTGCAGCAATTCCAATGGTTTGGAATTTGTTGGGGGGGGGTGATGCTAATTAAAGGATACACTAAAATAGATAGCCTTCCCAAATGTGGCAAGACATTTTATTATCACAGTTGATCAGAGTGCATTTTTATGAGCCCACAATGCGCTTGACATTGTGCAAGTCATATCTGCCAGCAGAGTAACAGCTAATAACAATTAACAGATCACAGTTCAGCTCCAACAGTTGACCTCTGTGTTTCAGGTCAAAGCATCTGAGATCACATTCTATAATGGCTTGAATTTTACATTAAACAAAACAAGAAAACATAAAACTGAGGAAGTTTGTCATTGAGAAAGAGGTTTAAAGCAAGAGTAGGTCCTGTAGAGACTTTAAGCTCAGAGGACCACGTTCTTAAGTAACAGAGAAAGCAGGGTTAGTAAGAAACACGGAGCAAGGAGCTGTGAGCGAGGCTAAGATGACCTTGTGTCATCAGTCCCAACAGCTCTATCCCATCCTCCAAGTACT
>NW_009920074.1:0-5169 GCF_000696875.1 Nestor notabilis | reverse complement strand
GGAAAGAGTTCTCCCTCCTGATTTGCAATTATCCTATTCACCCAGCTCACACACAGAAATGCTCATCCCCATAACAAAGGTAAAAGAAGAATCATAGAATCCTATGATGGTTTGGGTAAAGCTCTTCCAGTTCCAACCTTCTACTAGACCAGGTTGCTCCAAGCCCCATCCACCCTGGCCTTGAACATTGCCAGGGATGAGGCAGCCACAGCTTCTTGGGGCACCCTATGCCAGGGCCTTACCACCCTTATAGGGAAGAACTTCCTAATATCAAAACTAAATCTACCCTCTGTCAGTTTTCTCAGTAAATCTGCACATTCTGAGACCCACCAGGCTTTTGCAATAGTTACTGCCCTCCTCCAAAGGGGACCTGCAGCTGACTACATGCACCTGGCTCATCCATCCCATGGGCTGTAAAGATCCTACAGCCATCACTAAACCTGCCTCAGGGCACAGGTGGCCAAAACAGAGCTCTTTGCAAATGGCAAGAAATAGAAAAGCCTCTATTTTTAAAAGCTTTTAAAGAGATATTTCTTCCACTCCCCTTCAGTAGTTTCACTAAACCTTTGGGCTTTTCTCCCTTGCCTGTGCAATCAGAGTAGGAACAGAGGAAAGTATTTCAGTTCTGCATGATACATTTCTGTTTAAAAGGAAGAAAAATCCCAGGGGCATTAGCCTGTACCATACTCACGATAGGATTTTGCTGTTAACTGCTTCTTGCCTTTGGGGCCATTGGCTAATAACAGACCATCCATTCATTCATTTCTGATAAGGCGACTGTGCTCTTTCTTTTTCATCATCCTTAGCAAGGAAGGGGACGCCATGGGCCATAAACTTCCTAGCATTTCACAAGCACCCTGGGATTTCAGAACTGCTTGTCATAATATTGCAACAGCTTTTCAGCTATAGCAGGCTTGGCAGTAGTCACAAACTTGATGCTGGTCAGAAAGAAACAATGTTTCATCATATAGGTCAACTGACTTGTTTTATCATCTGAAATTGCAACAGGCAAAGAGAATGGATAACAGCCATACTCCATTCAGCTACTGTATGACAGAGGCCCTCTCTATCATGTATCATGTATCATGTATCATGTATCATGTATCATGTATCATGTATCTAACAGTTCAGGTAGCCTCCCACAGCATTTATTCCAGAGAAAATGCAACAGTCCTTACATTTGTATATTTCTGGCATGATTTCCCTCAGAAAATCCAACCCCTAGAATAGTTGCTTAAGAACACAGGCAGGAAGAACATGTCTTCCCCTAAAATATGGGTTGTTTCACTCCAGATTATATTTTGCCCTTAGTGAAAGCTGATGTATTTTCAAATGACCTTACCAGTGAAGGTTCTTTGAAGTCCAGACCAAGATATGCTTATCTATGAACTCTCCTGCCTTTGAACTCAATGAACCAAAGGGGTGGAAAAACATTCTCTTTTTATCAGTTTTCAGTGTTTGGCCTCCATAGCATTGTCCTAAACCCTTGTCATTATTAACGAGTTGCAGATCATGTAGGAGTGTAGCGAAGAGAGACAAGGGTTACTGCAATAAAGTCATGTGCTAACTTCTCTGCTGGGTTCATCTCTACATCTCTGCTGATGGCTTTCTTATAAAATGAGCAAAACAAATCTCTAAGGAGAAACACATTTGAAGGTCTAAATGAGGCCTGCAGTTTGGTATATACCACCTTTTCTAGTGGCTACTGCTGATCTCTGCTTTCATCTCTTTTTAACAGTCAGGTTGAGTTTTCAAAAACTTGGCATCTTCTCAGGTTTCTTGGGACTTGTACACCTGGGGAGGCAGATTGGAGTAGCCCCAGGATCACAACTCTGGTGACTGAAATTTGGTGTCTGGTGCCATCTGAGATCCCCTTAAGTCTCAGCATGAGAAAACAACCCTGATAAGAACAGATCTAAATTCACCCAAAGGCATCCATAGAAGGTCTTCTATGCCACTTCCAAAAGACAGATAATTACAATAATCTCAATTCTTCTGTTTAACACCCTTATGAAAAAAGCCTGTCATGACTATGTAATTATGTATCCTACAGTGCAGTTTGTGGACGTCGATATATAACCAGCTTGTGTTGGACAGGACTTCTTTTTTTCCCCAAGACATATCAAATCCTGTTTCCTAGAAAATGAGGTCAGAAAGTACCCCTGGAAATCTGCAGTCATCACCAAGTGAAGGGCAAGCCTAAGAAGCCCTTTCCACCATATCTACGTCTCTGTTCTTAAAATCCCTAGTGACAAAAGCCATGTGGTCCTCTCCAGGCAATTGGTTTTGATATTTCACTATCCTTTTGTTAGAATGCTTTCCCTGGTCTTGAATTCAAATGTCCTTTGCTACAGCTGAAGTCCATAGTCCTTTGCGCACATTGAGAAACACGGTGATGGGACCATTTCAAACACATAATTTAAATACTTGCATACTCTGACCCCAGACAAATGAGACTTTCAAAAACCTTGCTCAGGTCAAAAATGCACTGAGCAAAACAAAAAAAAACAACCAACCAACCAACCAAAAAAAAAAAAAAAAAAACCCCAACAAAAAAAAACCCACATAAAAAAAAAAACCAACACAACAACAAAAAACACAACACAGACAAAAACAAAAACAAAACCAATATCAAAACCAGTTTGAGATGTTTCCAGATATAATAAAACTGACTTGGAAACTTCTTTCTCTTCTCTTCTCTTTTTCTTTTTCTTTTTCTCTTTCTTTTCCTTTTACTGACTTGGAAACTTCTTTCTCTTCTCTTCTCTTTTTCTTTTTCTTTTTCTCTTTCTTTTCCTTTTCTTTTTCTTTTCCTTTTTCTTTTCCTTTTCCTTTTCCTTTTTCTTTTCCTTTTTCTTTTCCTTTTTCTTTTGCCTTCCCTCCTATAATAATCTTATTCTGAAGGAAACCTTTTACAATTAGGCTTTCTCAAGAGTCTTCCAATCACATATACTCATAATTTCCATCTAGATGAACTTGAGCTGCTGAAATCAACAAATGTAGGTAACCACTAAAAAAAAACCCTAAAAAATATGTTTCAGCAAATTTCATTATAGGACTGGGATTTTGGAGTTCACTAGTTTTCTTTTATAACATGGTTCTAAATTAGGCTTTCTCCACTCAAAGTCAGCAGACCACACTGCAGTGGCATGATTACAGCTTATTCATCCTTCAAAATAAATAATTTTATTTAACTTTGGCATGGATGTAAGGAAACAATTTCTGCTTTTACCAAAAGAGAAAGAAAAGGAAAAGTTCTTCAAACAGCAGAAGTTACAAATTTTTGTTTCCTGAAGTTCCATCCCATAGTTTCTTTGGTGACTTATTTTACATTGCAGCCTCTCACTTGGGGGTGGTTCTTTTCTGGAATTTTTCCTCTCCAGTCAGGCAACCTATTTTCACAAATCTTACAATGACTTAATATTTACAGGACTTTCATCCGTCTGTTAAATTTATTTAAAATTGAGCAACAGGTTCAAAAGATTACTGGAGCAGGGACCGGGGGACCTGACAAGCAGATAGATGGATGGGGAAAACCATATTTTGAATAGAATTAAATATGTGCAGTGTGATAAAATAACTGTGATAAACTCAATTGTTTTGATGAGGAAGGATAATTAATACCTTTTTTTCTTGCATTCATGAATGCTCTAAGGAGTTTTCCCTTCTTTTTTTTTAACCAGTCCTCGACAGTCTTTGCCATTTACAAGTCCTTGCTTCAGTTTTTGATCCATCGGCAAACTAATGGCAAAAGGATTCTTTCATCAATGTATAAAGGTCCCCACCAACCTTTGGTTTCACTTACAGTACCTGTTTCTTCATAGCAGCCTCTCACCCAAGCATATAGAGAACAGCACTGGAACTGCACAGTTTCCAAGACTGAATATTGTGTTTTGCTGAAATAGTGAAATGCAGTACCAACTGCTAGATATAAAACAGAGATGTCAGGATTTGAATCACCTAATTTAACTGTCTAGAAATCACGTATCTCTCTAAAGCAGTCATCCAGGCTCCCTCTAGAGTTCATGAAGAGAGATCAGCTTCTCCACAGAGCTGCCCATCTGAGGCAAGAGTAGGTTTCTAAAGTGAATCTCCCTCTGGTACAACACCTACATAACAAGTTTAGATCAGATGCCAGTATTTAAATGTTTAAATTTAAGTGAGTTGAATCCCACTTGCTACAAGTGAACACTGTGAAACCCTATAAAGCGTGGGTGTCAGAGATACTGTGAAACCTAAGGTCGAGAAATCAGTAACTTGGCCAATCAATTATCCAAGACCGTTGGACCTGTACCTTATTCAGGCAAAGGGAAAGAAATGGCTGGCACAACTGCTTTTGGGTACCCAAGTAACCAGTTCAGATATGAGACATAGTGATGAATCTGGAGCATTTTCTGGATTCAGGCCGGAGCCTTAGTCGCAAAGTGGTCAATCCCTAGGAAATTATCATAGAATCATAGAATAGTTAGGGTTGGAAAGGATCTTAACATCATCTAGTTCCAACCCTCTGTCATGGGCAAGGAACATCTCGCACTAAACTATGTCGCCTAAGGCTTTGTCCAACCCGGCCTTGAACACTGCCAGGGTTAGAGCATTCACAACTTCCTTGGGCAACCCATTCCAGCGCCTCACCACCCTCACAGTAAAGAACAACTTCCTTATATCTAATCTAAACTTCCCTTGTTTAATTTTAAACCCATTACCCCATGTCCTGTCACTACAGTCCCTAACGAAGAGTCCCTCCCCAGCATCCTTGTAGGCCCCCTTCAGATACTGGAAGGCTGCTATGAGGTCTCCACGCAGTCTTCTCTTCTCCAGGCTGAACAGCCCCAACTTCCTCAGCCTGTCTTCATACGGGAGGTACTCCAGCCCCCTGATCATCCTCGTGGCCCTCCTCTGGACTTGCTCCATCTCCTTTTTATGTTGAGGACACCAGAACTGTACACAATACTCCAAGTGAGGTCTCACAAGAGCAGAGTAGAGGGGCAGGATCACCTCCTTTGACCTGCTGGTCACGCTTCTTTTGATGCAGCCCAGGATACGGTTGGCTTTCTGGGCTGCAAGGGCACACTGAAGCCAGCTCATGTTAAGATTCTCACCAACCAATACTCACAAGTCCTTCTCCACAGGGCTGCTCTAATGTCTTCTCTGCCGAACCTGTAACTGTGC
>NW_009920073.1:32148-32443 GCF_000696875.1 Nestor notabilis | reverse complement strand
AGGCGGTCTCTGAGGGGCTGCTGAGAGCGAGGGGAAGCGCTGGTGCTTCCCGCGACCCTCGCCTGGGTTTCTGTCCGGCTCCCTGTGTGCAGCCGTCGTTAACCTCCGATTATCTTCGTATTATTTTCTCTTTATGGTGAGCAAACAGTTAACCCCGTGCGGTTTTATGCATTGCCTCCCCCCATCTCTAACCCTTCTCCCCCAACCCCCTGTGGACCAGCACATCGTAACCTTTCTGGCTATTAAGAACATTAAGGTGATCTTTATTTTTGTCAAGGCGCCCTCCCGCTTACAA
>NW_009920073.1:22773-32057 GCF_000696875.1 Nestor notabilis | reverse complement strand
GACAGTGGCGTGCACATGTGCCACATGTTCCGCGAGTGAACAGCCTCGCCGCCACCCAGGTTTATGGCTGGAAACTCCCAGTGGGAGCCCAGGGGGTTGTGAAAAATATCCCAACAAGGCTGACATCTGAAGCTTCTTCTGGTTTGGGACATGCTCTCCCCCGTTATTGCTGTGTGTCGGTGCTGAGAGTGTGGTGCTGGGGTGGGTGTTGGGGGTGTAGAGGTGAGGAGAAGTTTGTGCATGTCCTGAGGAGGTGGGCTGGGGGTGCAGGGAGCTGGGGTGGCATGGAAGCAGGCAGAAGGTGGGGAAGACCTTGCAAGGGGAGAGCACAAGTGATGGGAATTGGGGACTGTTGGCAGCCTGGGCAGGGTACTGAATCCCATGAGCGCTCTCCCCTCTTTGTGCGTATGGCATGGTGCAATGCTGGTGAAGGGAATGGTTTTGTGTGAGGTTTGTTTGGTTTGGTTTTTTTCTTCTCTCTTTTTTCATTATTTTACTCTTGGCTCACAGCCCTCTCTGCTATGATACAGAAATAATCTGCTCCTGGGCACGGCTGGCATCTTCCTTCATATGCCAAGTGGCTGCCTGGCTTGAGTCTTAACACAGACGCCCGTTAACCCTGGCTCTGTCCAACTGGGAGTGTCCCTGGGAAGGAGTCTTCTCCTGTGTGTTATCTTGGCTGGTGGGGACAGAGAAGAAACCACAGTTCCTTTTCAGAGGGAGGTGCTAGGCTGGCCTTCATAATTGTGTTAAATCTCTTTAAATCAAAACTAAACTTAAGTAAATCTACAAGGTGATGAGATACAAGCCACCCGCTGCCCTCTGGGTGTCTGGTGCCTACAATGGCAGAAACAGCTCCAGTGTAGCCATTTGCTTTCAGGTGGTGGGGCAGGACTGTGGTTCAAGCAGTAGGAAAACGATTTCGTACCAAGGAAGGCAGTGGGGAGAGGAGAAGCTAAGAGTGTGCAGCACCTTCTCATGCAGCTGATGGGTCCCAAGATGTTTCACAGCTCCTCTCACTGCAGACTTTGGAAAGAAAGGGGTTGCATGAGTGAGGAGGTTGCACAGATGCTGCTGTCAGCCTCAGCTGTTCGAAGACTATGAGTTAGCCTGCATGTGCCATCCCCACTCCAGTGTTTTTAAGGAGTGGCATTGGGGTCCTTGTTGGTGTCCTTCAGGGTAAACCAAACCTGCAAGTTTAAGCATGTCTTCATGCAGACTTGGACCTGGAGTTTATTTTTAATGAAAGCCACGAATCTTATGTAGTGTGACTTCAGTTAAAGCAGCAAATGCTCCAGAACAGGGCAAAACTATGAAAGCAGACAATGCTGATTTTAATTGCTCATTTTTCCCCAACACCTTTCTCCAAGATTCCTGTTATGATTACCCTCCCTTCGCGAGTGTTTCTTGGTCATGGTGGGGAACAGACTGGAACTTGTCAATAGCCAGCTCAACTTCTGCTGATCAGGGCTTTGAATGTGGCTGTTTTTTAATACAGCCAGCAATGTCACGAGGGCCTGGACTGGGACCCTCGTAGTTTGTTTCATGTGTGTCATTAGCTGCCATGGAAGACTAATGACTGTGGCTGACAATTTGTGTCTTCACAAAATAGGAGAAAAGGTTGGCTTTTCCCCTAGAGTGGATGGGAGATTCGAAGTGAAAGTTTGTTCATCTGTCCCTTCCCTCCAAAAAAATGTACAGCACGTTTTTGAAACTGAGTCACCAGGTACAATTTATTTTAAGTATTTTAAAGCTATTATGAATTTGATGCACTTTGGCCACATGCTTGCTGGAAATTGTAAGGCAGTTGTTCAGATTTGCCATGGCTGGGTTTGGAAAGGTGATGAGGAACTTCCCATGCTGCAGCCTTTTTAGATCTGAGCAGAGCAGAATTGTCATAAAAGGGGTGGAACACTGATGCCCTCTGCTCTGGGCATACTGGGAAGGGAGTGTGCAAGGCTCTTGTCCATCAGCCAGGCTTGTGCTGAAGGATGTGCTGTCTCCCGCTGGCGGACTCTCTCTGAGCTGTGCTGCTTCTTGAGAAATGTAGCACAGGGTCGGATATGTGATGTGTGGAGGGCAAATTCCCTCCAAAGTCACTTTGTCATGGAAGTCATAACAGGGATGCACAGATTCAGGAATGATTATTAGTGTCTGATGACCTGGCCAAGATTGTGTAATGACACTGAGTAACAGATAAAAGATTTTATATCCCATAAACTTGGTTCTCCCTTCAGGGTGAACCACAAGGCTTTGAGTTTGACGACTCTCTGGTAACTGCAAATAGGTGCAAACATTAATCACTCAAAACAAGTCTTTAAAAATAAGAACAGACACAGATACAGGCTACAGGCAGGAAAGGGAAAGAAGAGCTAATTGCTATTTTGTCAGTTTATTTTTTTAAATCACATTTAATCCTGCATATATGATTGTGCGAGTGACCCAGCAGCTCCAGCAGTTTATTCATTTATTTAAAACAGCTTTATAGTTCACCTTGAAAACCACTTCCTGCCATATGGTTATATTATTTCCTTGTGCCATGTTTTTTGCTAATTATCAAGACCATTTGCTTTAAAATAGGTGTTTTTAATTTCACAGCCTTGTCTGCCTCTCCTGCTTGATCCTGCCCTGGAGTCAAGAGGCTGTGTCTGTTCATTCTCCATGGCAACAGGCTGTGATTTACTTATTTCAATTTAATTAAAAAGCAGCTATCAAATTCTAAGCATCTTATATGTTCCTTATATTAGGAAAATATCAGTGGATCAGTCTTCGCAACAGATCTACCAACCTCAAAAATAAAATTCTAAGCCTGAGCCACTGGTTTCTTTCCCAGCACATTAGAAGAGTTGGGGTGGGGAGGTGTGTGCTGTGGCCTGTCCTCAGGTGGAGTGGATGGGGCCACTTACACTGGGGTCATGGTAGGAGTCAAATTCTGGACTCCTGTAGCATCGGGGTGCCAATTTAAACCACAGGACCACCTCTTCAATCCCATCAGATTGTATCTCTCCTCCTGCTGCTGTTGTGCAGCTGTTGGGAGGTTTCAGGGCTTGATGGGTTGGCATGAACACCCCAGACCTTGTCTAGAAAGGGGAGCATGGGTTGCGTGCTCTGTGCATGGATTGCGGTCTCTGCAGCACCTACCTCTGCTGAGCCGTTTTCAAGGCTAGTGCGAGGTTGTGATGCTGTTGCTGGCTTGGGTGAAAAAAGCACACGGTATTAGTGGGTGCAAACATCTGTACTTGCTGCAGTGAAAATGCAGAAAATGGCAGTTCTGCTAGAAATGTGATGGTGTTTATCAGTTCTCCCCTTGTGAGATATTTTACAAGTCAAAATCCTTTGTGTTATGCTTTTTTTTTTTTTTTTTTTCCTGGTCTGTCTTGAAGCCTATCTGTTTTCTGATGCATGTGTGATATGGCTTTTGGTTTTAAGCTAGTCACAGCACAGAAGTCCATAATGCTCTGTTGGTTTCAGGATGGCTGGTATTTGTATGCGGGCTAGAAATGAAGGCCTTAATCCTAAATTAGTTTTCAAAGTGCTGCGGTTGTACAAATACTGGTTTGTGTTACTCAGGGATAAGATAGTGTAAAGGCAATGACCAGGCAGTTGTTGGCTGAAAGAGGGGCTGGTGTCTGGAAAGGACCTTGGGGCTGGGTGGATGAGTGTGGTGAATTTACTAACCTTCAGGTGTTAGGTTTGGTAGTAAATGGACAGTGGAACCAGTGTAATTAAGTAGTGCCAAAATTAACACTCCTTTTTGTCTTCAATGCCAACACCCCAGTTCTTAATAGGATTATTTTCCCTCGAAGGGACTGTTGAGATGACTCAGCCTTTGGAGTACCTGCATGCCGGTGGTGTTTTCCTCCTGGGAGAAGCTGGGCCTGCTGAGTTGTATAACCAGACTTGGGTGCTATTTCTGAGCTCTGGTAATGTGTGGAAGAAGAAAAGTTGGCCATGCATTTTTATTAAGCCTTAAGGAGCAGTTATCATCAGAAGAGTGCCTGCACAAAACTGCACCTTTTTTTTTTTTTCCCTCCCTTTAGTGTTGCTATTCCAGGTGCTTTTTCAAAGTCACCAGTGGTGATTTTAACTACAGACGTAGGTTCTTGCTCCTCCTCACCCTGCCAAAGCCCTTGAGGCTGTGGCAGAGAATGTTGGAATCTCTCCTGGCTTGCTTATCTGTATGGATTAAAATGATGTACTGAGTTTTCGCTGCAGATTCCTGGTGATCATGCACCAGCTGGTAAGACCCTCTTTGAGTGAGGGTAGCATTTAAGCATGTGTTTACTAGGAAAGTGAGCATGTTTGGTCTATGGGATGCTGAGTGACAAATCTGAAATCTCATGGTGGTGTTCCTAGTAATAACAGAATAAACCCAAGCAAGACCTCAAAACAAGCTTTTGGTTTTTATTGTATTTAAGCAGATGCATTTGAGGAATTTATATCCAACTGCTAACATCCTTAATTCTTTATTACTGGTTTTACTAGAGTACAGGCATGATCTGTATTCTTTAAGAGTTCATCTGTTCCTCTTGCTTATCCAGCTTTGAAGTAGACCTTGCTGATATTAATTTCTGTATAGCCTGTAACCTCATCTATAAAATGAAGGGAATACTTCATACAGGCAGCTGTGAAGTTACATTTATTGTCTGTAAATTGCTTTTAGTAATTGAGCAGAGGAGGTGGAGAAGAATAAAGACAGTGGAGTAAATGGGCTTGGGTTTTTGGTGTGTTTTTTTTTTTTTAATCAAAAAGAACTGCATTATTTTTGTTCATCTGATGATGTAGAAACTGCTGGGAAAAGAAAATGCTTTATCAAGAGCACCCTGAAACTAATTGTTAAGTTTGTAATGAAAACAGACATTTCTGAGCACAGTGATGAAGGCAGCCATCTTGTTTGATAACAGAGTCCAATTTAGAAATAGGCACAGTTATGATTGGAAATCCTGCAGAACCTCTTATATTCCTGTCTGCTTTGGGTCTTCTCAGTTTTAGTGTTAATCTTTACCTACATGGCTGCTTTTATCATCTAGAAATGCTGCTGGTAGGTAGAGCCTAATAACAGGTAAACCTCCCTGTTTCAAGACTACTAGCAAACACTTCCATTGCAGGTTTTTCAGCCTGGCCCCTTGTTTTGTGCTGATTGATGTACTTGCTGGGTGAAATCACAGCTTCACACAGGCGCGGATGGATTTTCTTACTGTGTCTGAACCAATCTAACCACTTGCTCCTTCTGAGAGGGGTGGACATGCCTTGGTCGTGGCTCTGTGGCTGTATTCCTTGCCTTATGCCCACTCTGGCACTAAACGGATCCAGCTTGTTCAGCGTTTGGAAAGCCTACTTGCCCAAAAACATAAAAAAGTGAATAGTTTTCCCCTGGGACAGAGAGCTGAACCTGCTCACCAGGTTCAGGCTAGTATCAGAGCTGCCATGCAGGAGGAGCAAGATTTGTTTTCCCAGCAGTGAAAGGTAGCGAATGAAAGAAAGGTGGAAATGGGGCCCCCTTTTTTGGCAGTAGTGAACTCTTAGCCTGGTTCAGCTGTAATGTGAAGCCTCACCCTCAGCCTTCATTTTCAGGTCCCTCCCATCCCCTCTGCTCCTCTCATTCTTTCCCTGGGATGTACTTGTGTGCCTCCAGATGCTGACTCCATTCCCAAGCAGTACTTTCAAAAGTGAGGAAAAATGGGAAAAGATTGAGTTTCACTGCCTCTGCAGTAAAAGATCTATCATAATTCCCGAAAGCCCATTGCTAACAGCCCTCTGCTATGAGCCTAGTAATAATAATAGTTATTATTATTAGGCTCATACATTATTATTAAAGGACTCAAAAAATAGTAGCCATAACCCTCACCTATGAGAGAGCAAAAAGAGACTGGCTGAGGAGATACTTGTAGGCTGTTTGTGAAAGAGCTTCCCTAAACATGGTGATGGCTGTTTGGACTGAGGAGTCGGAGTTGGCGGGATCAGGTGGTCCCTGAAGCCTGGGATAGATGGCAAGCGCAGTTAAACGTCTGGAGAGTGTTCTGCACACCAGTGGGGAGCCAGGCCTGAAGCTGCGTACCACACACCAGGATAAAGTCTCTTCATCTCTGAACTGTGGCTTGCCATTGCTCCAGGTGCTACTACCTAATTTTCAGGCACCCGCAGAAACTGGGAAGCCCTTGTGAGACACTGCTGTGGTATTGCAGAATGGTGCCTTCTTGCTCCAGGGGTGCGATGCAGCTAGGGGCATGCGGAAGCTCAGCCTGTGTGGAAACTTTGCTCCTGCTGGTCGTCGTGAGCAGTGTTCCTGCCGCGGCTTTGCCAGTGATGGATCCATCAGATACACCATCTGCATTAGCCCTGGCTGACGGCAGGGAAGGGGCATGTGTCACCTAACAAGATGCATGCCTAAGTGTCTACTTAGCAGGGGCATGGTGCAGGTCAGAGTGTGCGTTTGGGAGACTAGATGGAGGCGTCTGTTGGCCTACAGTGATTGCTTTATGGCTAAAGGAGCAGATACTGTGTCTGCCTAGTGAATTTTATACAGCATGAAGGTGAAGATGATGTCAGTGAAGAGCAGCGTGCCAGAGGCAGCGGGATGCTGTGAGCCTATGCGTGTGTGGACCAACTGAGTGGCTGTACCTGGTGGGAGGGGAAGGTTCCAGTCAGTCTGGTGCACAAATTAGGAGTATTTGTGCAGCCATTTTCAAACAAGGAAGGTAGTAGGGAGGGATGAGGGAATTACTCCAATTTAAGAGTTCTTAGAGATTTGTTTCATGCTTTACTGCAGTTGGTTGGGTTTTCTTTAAAGCATTTAACCCTAAATACTTCTTGCTGGTATGTGAAGGCATTATGGCAAGAGAATGATTATTGAAGGGTTGTGTTGCTTTGCATGGTAAGATTATACACTGGGTAGCTGTTACAGTGGATTCCTGTTCCAGGGATGGAGTGAATAAAGGAAAGAACCAGTGTATTGATATTAAATAATGATGCCACTGGATATGCTTAGCACAAAGTGTCTTTGTTTTCAACGATATGTTTGTTTGGTTTTTTTTTTTTTAAATCTGGCACATTTATAAGCCAGCTTCAGTAATTTTTTTAAGACGTATTTATAAGAGAGGGGGCAATATAGAAAATGCTGTAAGTAATCTCATTGAGAAGTATGTTTTTCTTCCACCCCCTTGCACACGTGTGCAGCCTCTGGGGAAGATGTTAGTGAAGGAGCTGGATAATGGGGGTCTTCTCCAGAGCTGCCACTGTTCTGATTGATGTAGTGGGGATGAGCTGGGGGATGTGGACAGATGCATGGGCTGTCTGGGGTTTCATCTCCTCAGTCTTCGTTTTTTTCACTCCTCCTGGATAGAGAGATGAATGCTGGCAATTTTGTCTTCCACCTACATCTCTTTCTCATCTCCTGTAAATACTTGCTGGGTTGTGTTTTTTTTTTGTCGTTGGCAAATCTTCAGTCGTGCTTGTAATGGGTGACTCTTCTCCTGTGCTGCTTAACCTGGCTCATGATGGTGGGTGTTCCTGTAAGCCAGTCTTTTCCTGGATCTCTGCTGAATTTTCATGCAATCTGCCCAGTTTAGGGGCTACTCAGCTGTTGTGTTGGTTGCTTTAGTGAAGATCCAGGTGTCATAGCTGACTCCAGCAATGCTCCAGCTGCCCTGAGGAGTGCAAAGGAATGCAGTGAAAGAAGCAGCCGTTCCAGGGCCCTGTTTGTCTTCAGACTGGAAATGCTGAGGGCACATTAGAGATCCTCTGTAAGACTGCAGTAATTAAATAGTGCTGGGGAGAGAGGGAGTAGGAGAGCATGTGATGGTCACTTCAGATAGCTTAACAAAGAGGGGCTATTACGGTGCCAGCAGAAGACATCCTTCTGTGGAGGTTCCTAGCCAGGAAATATTTTAAGAAGCTGTCCCAGAGAGTGAGAGGAAAGGCTGATAGGTCTGTGCTAGAATGAATTGCCCAGATCCCACTGGAGGAGCAGCTTGGAGAAGGGAACTCATACATGAGCTGGGTGTGGCATAGAGAGGGAAATGGGAATTTCCTGATTTTTATTTGTAAGGCTCAAGTGTAGAAGGAATTTTAGTCATAATAGGTGGAAAGATGGACTAAAATTAATAGGTAGTTCCATTATTTTTTTTTTTTTTTGCCCAGCGTGATCCTGGCTGGTTTAGTTGAGCATCAATTGAAGCAGTACAGAGCATGTTTGAGAACTGGAGACATTAAGCAGAGAGAGAGAGAGTGAATCTGATTAGCTCTGCTTTTCGTGCATTAAGCAGAAAGATGGGCTGAAATGTGATTGCAAACAGATAACAGCAGCAGGCTCCCGAGGCACCACCATGACCCAGCATATGGGGTGATGGATCTAACCATGCCATAGAACCCTTTCTTGTAATAGAAGCTGCTTGTTTTTTATGTTGTGGCTTCTGTTGTACTTTCTAATTACCCTATTCATCGCTGTCTGCCATTTTGAGCCTGGCCACGTGGCATGGCCCAGCCCCCTGGAATGTGTGCCCTGGTGAGCACTTCTGCCCTGAATAGTAACTGGAGTGCTGGTAGCCAAACGGTGGGAGAGAAGAGGTGCCAAGGCTCAAGAGTCCGAGCTATTTTCCCCCTTATTTCCAAGAATAATGGAAGTAACGGCTGTTGCTTTTGCTATGCTGGCAAAGATGAGTGCTGGCATTGCATGTAAAGCTCTTAACTTCCCTCTGAAAGTGCAGGTATTGGGGTTTGTTGGGAGAAGGTTCCTAGTGACTTGAAAAACGGGGCATCTATCAGTACTGCTTATAAATAATAAATAAAAGCTGGCTTTGCTACACCAGCCACTTTCTCAGCACAGTAGCAGAGATCTTGAAAAAGCCGCTTCCAGTCTGTGGCTTCTCCTCCACATGGAGAAAATGCAGGAGGAAATACAGGCTGGCAGAGGCTTGGACAGTGCAAGCTGGAACTGGCACTGCTGATAAAGCATCCAACATCCCTGCATGCTGCTGGGGGAATTTTCTGTGCCCATGTGATGACCCCTTCCCCAAAACCAACCTGCCTTTGCTTCTCTCTACCTGAGGCTGTTATTGATGGGAAGACTAAAGAACCATTTCCAAAACTGGTGTGGGGGAATGCAAAGAGAGTGGGAAAAGCAGCACTCTCTCCTTTAAAATGTCTGATCAAACCATAATAGTAAGCAGCTTGCATGTCTGTGGGTACATATGTATTTTAAGGCCAGAAGGGTCAGGTCAGACTAGTGTTTCTGTGACCTTTTCTCAACTGTGTCTTGCCTTTCCTGCCTGCTGCCTCTCCTTGCC
>NW_009920073.1:12828-22740 GCF_000696875.1 Nestor notabilis | reverse complement strand
TTGCAGGCAGCCTCCCTGCCCTTGTGGCAGCTCCCAGCTCTGGCTCTGAGCCCAAGCTAATAATCCCAGCAGATTTTACTGGTTTGTGCTCTCGTCTGTGCCTTGCTGAAGGGGAGACGGTGTGTGAGGTTGTGGTTTACATGACTTTCAGCATCACATTGGCCCTGGGATTACACCCATTGGCATCTGTGTGAAACCCAAACCTCGTAATAAGCACTGGCTGAGCCTCTGGTAGAGCCTGGGTTTGCTCAGGGAGGCCTTTTGCTTCCCTACCTGCAGGTGACCAGCTAGCACAGATGTCATCCAGACACACTTGATTGTCCCTTGATGTCCAGATGATTGTCAGTGGTACGGGGTTCGGGTGGAAGTAGGAGGTGTTGATAGCCAGGAAAGGAAAAATTCATCAGGTATCAGAGAGGGTAATGAAGATCTCCTCTCACCACTCTCCCCACACATCAAAGCACACTTACAAAAAATAGAGCGTTCATCTTTGACCCCCATTAATGACTGGCTTGGTCTGTGTGGGAGTTTTATGAGGCTGCTGCTGCTCCCACAGAGTTTAATTATTTAGAGCGTGAGGTGGAGGTTTGTGCTTTCACTGCTGCTGGTCCAGGGTTCAGGCCCTCCTGATGGGCCTGGGGGGTTGGTTACAAAGGCAGTCTGGCTGGTCTGCAACTGCTTGCTCCGGGGAGCCTAAGGGAGGTGTGAGCTGCTGCTGTGTAGTCCTTGTCAGGGCTGGGAGCATATCCTTCTCTCATTGTGCAAGCTCCACATGACTGTGTCATCTTGAATTCAAGGTATCTTTCCTTATCTTCAAGGTATTTAATGTTCCAGACCTGAGATACCTTAAATGACCACCTGAAGCTGCTGGATGGGCATGCTTATGGCAGGTCCTACTTGTGCTCAGCCCCCTAGTCAGTGATATAGAGGCTTCGGGGGCTGGTTTAAGACTCTGGCAGCAGCATTTGATTTATCAGCCCTGAGCTGCAGGCCCTTCCCATTCCCTGCAGTGACATGCCATTGCCTGCCTTCTTTCTGCCCCTTCTGTTTCCCCTAGCTCCCGCTCTGCACTGTAGCAACCACTTTTCCTACTGTAAGATCCCATCTTCAGCCTTCTGCTCCCTTCCCTTTGCAGTACATCAGTTTGTTCTTGCCTTCCCTCTTTCCCCCATCCAGATCTTCTCTGCTGTTAATCTTCCCAAGACTTGGGAACACCCAGCAGATGTAAAAACCAACTAGGTGACTGACTGATGTGGAGACCTTCGCGCAGCTCATGTTCCCAAACAGGTCTCTCTAGCTCCAGCCTACTAGACCAGGAGTATTTCCCTGCTGTCCTACTGACCAGTCAGACAGCTTTCCACTACTAGTGGGAAGGTGTGTGGCTCCAGTTGGTTGACTAGAATGTGGGCTGGTCTGCTATGTCAGCTGGCCAGCTGGAGGGCCACACTGATGGTGCTCGCCTTCTTGCTGCTGCTGGAACAGGTAAATTCCTCTTGGGATTGCGCCATCTGGTAGGTTGGCAGGTCCTGAGGGCTTGCAGTGGTCATTAGCGCTGCAGCACGAAACAGCAGCAACTGTTTGGTACAAGACTGCAAGTGGAGGCTTGTTTCAGAGCACAAGTGGTTGATATTGGTGGATCTGGGTTTGGCTGATAGCAAAATAAATTTATGGGTGGACTGGGAAGCCTTGTTTAATGTGGAAGGTTCACACTATATATTTCTCGTAGTGTGCCCGTTGATAATGAAAATGCCTATCACAAGCTAGCAGGTCACCTGGTGTGTTGCAGCATCTGAAGGCTGAGCTCGTTGTGCATGCTGGGGCTCACTTCTGTACTATGTCTGCTGCCATTTCCTACCCCCTGAGCTCAGGGACCACTTGAACCTTCACCTTCTCGCATCTGCTCTCCTACCGTCTCCTTGTACGTGCCTGATCTCCCGTTTTCTGCCATAGCCCATTCAGGCTCTTGGTTGCATGCCAATGGGCTCTTCATGCTATCCCTATTTACCCTGGTTTCTCTCTTCCCACTCCTTTCCTTCTTCCTATTTCATTTCCTTTGGTATGGGACTAACATTTCAGGTTGTGTTGGGAGACTGGGTTGAGCTGAGATGGCAAAATGAGGGTGGAGGGGAGCAAGGGGCTTATACTGGTAGATGTGAGTTTATGCCATCAACTTGGTCTTTAATCTGTTGATTATTCTGGACCCAGCTAAATCAGCTGGATGTGCTAGACAAACATCAGGTGCTCTGTGTCCTGCCTCCATATTCTACTCTGTTTTTCTATTTTTTTCTTTTTTTTTTTTCCCTGAAAATTATTAGGATTCTTCTGCCTATTGATGATTAAAACGTCGCCTGGAGTTCTGGAATGGATCAGATGCGTCAATCAAATGTTACCACATTGCACCCAAAGAGAGGAATGCCATCCAGCTGGGGGTAGGGTCTGTTTTTTCTTTGCCCCCATCAGTGTCTAGAGTTACTTGAAACCTTTTTGGGTTTTTAAATACAAGAATTTTAATAGAAAGTACTAGTTTTCAAAATTAATTACTTTATTGTGTGAAAAGTTGACTGCTTTTTTTGTTGGTGTGGAGCAATGTTGTGCCTCTTTATTCAAAATGTTATTAATAATCTTGAGGCTTTGCAGGGCTTTGGTAAAGAAAACATTTCAGTAAGTACTTCAAATATTTTGGGAGGGAAATTTTGTGTTTTAAATAAGAAGTAAATCTATTCTCATTACTAAGAAAGATGAAAATAATTTAACTTTCTTCAGCCATGTCAAAGTTCAGGTCGTTGTCCCAGTTCTAGAAATTAATGTAAAACAGGCTAATACCCCTGCATAAACTGTTCTCTTGCAACAGGAGAGAGGAAGCTAATAGCTCAGTAGAGAGCCACATCTCTTTGTGCGCTGTTTGTGGATACACGGCTACTGTGGCAGCAGGTATAGCATGAGACCTGGAATGAAACAAAGGTAAATCTGGAGCCTCACACAGGTTGCAGCTTGAGCGGCCAACTGAAGTGGCTTTTTGGCTCCCTTCCACTTGCCAGTGCATGGCTACCCATTATCCTCTCACTGGCATATCACTTGGCTGTTTCAACAGAGAGGCTGCAGAGACAAAACACCTGGCTCTCAGAAGTCGGATGGACTTTCCAGGTCAGGCATGAAAAGACGTATGTTAGGGTTTGTGTCCGAAAGTAATGCTGTTCCAGTGTTGCTCACTTGAAATCTGAAGCGCCTCATGCTTCATGCCGATTTCCTGTTCTTGTTAAAATTGCTTTTGCTTTAGAAATGAAGGGTCTTAAAGCTGAGGGGTTTGACGGAGCGTGCTGCAGAATGATTCTTTTCTCCTCAGTATGTAAGTTTCCTGAATGAATGATTTTGAAGTAAAGCAGTATTTCCCTGCAGAGCCTGCCTCTGTTAAGTCTTTAGAGTGTCACAGCAACAGTGAGACTACTAGTGCAATATTAATAATTTATGTGTGTCCCTCATTTTGGACCTTTGTCAGTCATTTCAGCCTCGGCAGGCTGGGAGAGATGAGAAAAGCACGTATAAGTTTTGCTGCTGTTCTCTCTGCATATCTTCTCAGGGTAGGCAAAGGATTTTGGTCTCCAGAGAATGTCTATCTGGAACCTTTTAGCAGTGCTAAATTTACAGAACTAATACCAGAAAATAGCATAACGGTGTCTCATTTCAGTCATCTCTGCATAGGATTGTACTGCTTTCATTGGATGTCTGCAGCAAGTGTGGTTCAGATGTTCATGAGCTTTGCCTGGTTGCAGTAGGTGAGGGAGAGGTGAACCTTTTATGCGTCCCTTCTGTGGGATGAGCCCAGCCAGGGTTCTGCTGCGTGTGTGTAATCAGTCCCAAATGTTTCTGTGCTGCTGCAGCTGTGCATAGCTTGCTTTAAAACTGGGTTTTGTGTCCTTGATTCTCTTCCTCATGCTCTCCTGAAGGGAGAGAGATGGACAGGTGGTTTGTGTGTTTCCTGAGTAGGTACTGCTTGAGGTGAGGAGCAGAAGACTATCTGAGGCAAATGAGAATGGGGCTTTGGAAATGAGGCTACTGAGAGAACGTCACCAGAGAATTCAGCTGGTTTAAATACAAAGTGTTAGTGAATTCTGGAGTTAACTATTGCAGACTTGCTCTTGGTTTTAGCAATTGTTTGAACACTCTCCAGCATGGCTGTCTACTAGGTCTTCTCCTTCAAATCCTGTTGGAAGCACAGCACTGTGTTTTGGGGAGTATTGGAGGGCCACTGGTGTAGCATGTACATGAACTGGTTTCTGTGTTTCAGCAAGTCTGTGTTCCTGCAGGCAGATACTGAACAGTTTGAGTCAGATCGGTCTACTTCGAGTGGGGTTTAGCAAGTGGGTAAGTAGTTTGAAGGAACAACTTCTTATCTCTTCCTCATGGTCCAGTGTTTGATTCACCCCAGCCTGTGGGGAACCCATGGATTCCATGCTGCTGGGTGATGGATGGGACTGTAGGAGAGGAGAATGTTCTGCAAATCATTTAATCTGTATCTTAAGCCTGAAATAGCTTTACTGAGGAAAGACAGCTTTCTAGAGTAATTGTTTGGGGAAAATTAAAGTGTCTTTAAAACTGGATTACATTGCTTCAAATTCTGGTTTTGAACTTATTGGCTTGGAAGAAAGTTTGGCTCAAAAATTGCTCTGTGTATGCAGAAGGATCTGCAGAAAGGTTAACAGAGAAGAAACTTGGTCTAATTGTTTTGCGTCATGCTCATTAAAAGATCTTTTCATTTGAGACTGACTTTTTTGCTATGGTTTGTACCTTTATAGTTCAAACATACTCTTCTCCCAGATCCTCTGTTAAGTCTCCCTGAGAGTGTGTGCAGGTTGAAGGAAACAAGATGTAACTTGAGTTACATTTAGATTTTAATACTTAACTTGCATAGCCAAATGGCCTGGCTGCTGGTGAGGGTTTATAGTTCAGAAAGACACTAAGATGCATTGTTGGACTTATGATGTCTTAGTTGCAGCAATGAGATTTTTTTCTTTTTTTTTTGGGGAGCTCATAAGGGACTAGAACCTTATTTGTGGTCTGCACTTGCATGCTTCAACTGATATATACCTGCATTTTTAACAAAAGGCTTTTTCGCAAAGCATCACTGATTTCTTCTGCAAACCAGAGAGAATTGGGAAGCTGCGTTGGAAGACTCTTTCCTTTTTTTTTTTTTCTTTTCCCCTCCCTCTCCCTCTCTTTACAAGAAGTTACTTTAAATAGGGAGCTCTTCAGCAGGTTGCAACCAGGATTCTATAATAAGATCTCTGTTCGTTCTCTCTACTTTTTCACATGCAAAGTTGTGGCTGTAATTATATGACAGCTGCCCTCTTGGCTGACATGCAGCAGATTGAACTGGGGATCTCCAGAGCTAAAAGTGTGAGCTGCTACTCTGGGAGCTAAAGCTCTATAGCTGGAGGCTGTAATGATCTGTATCCTTCATGACTGAGTGTAGAAGGGAGCTGCAAAAAACACTTGCTGAGTTACAGTGCATGCAGGGTACTCACTGTGTACATGGTTACTTCCTGGGTGTACTAGAAGCTTTCTCGGAGAGGTTTGTGATAATTGTACAAACTATTGTCAAATCATGGGTGCTTTAAAATGACATACCATTTTGAGGCATTTCTGCCTTAAATAAAATAACTTTACTAGCCTGTTATTCAGGAACAGATGTTTGTTGCTGTATGTATATGTTGTGTTACTGAAGTCCTTCAACTCTATTGCAATGTAAGTAATTGTTACCAATACTAAGTGCATTATGAAAGGTTCTACAGCACCAGTGATGTTAAGCCAAATTTGCCTGTATGCTTTGCCATTACAATAGGTTTTTCATAGATGGCACCATGGGAGATTTGTAAAAGCTGGAATTGTTGGAATCTCTCCCGTTTTCCAAGGACCAGGAAAACCTGAGCAGTGCCAGAGTTTGTCAGGCTGAGGAAAAATCAAGGGAAGCAGAACCATATGGAGCTTCATGAGTAGTGTCAGCCGTGGGTAGCTTCTGCAACCAGTGTTGTGGGAGAGGGAGAAGTGTGTTACAAGTTGAGACATTAATTTTGAACTTTGTGATGTTCTTAACACCTCCTTTCCCCCCATCCCCAAACCAAAAAAAAACCCAACCGAGCAAAAAAGGAGATAGGTGTCTGCTAGCTTTAAATGGGGCAGAATGCATGTTCCTGTTGATCTGCACAGTTCAAAACCAACCTGATCTTTTACCCATTCAAAAAAATATAAAAAGGAAACATTTAAGGGAGGCAATTAAACATTAAATAAATCAAACCTGAGATAGTCTTTAGGATTGAAACCACTAAGGTAGTGCCAGGCCAGTGTGTCAGAAACTTAGTTTATACCATATGTATTGTATTATTAACAGGGACATTCTCTGCTGTAAATTTCCATATATGTTAAGTCATGTCCAAATCCACAAGTCTGGCCATACTAAGTCTTATTTTAGTTAACACCCTCCACCCTGGTTGCATCCTTCACTGCCTCTTCATGAATTAATTCACTCTGGGTTAGTATAAAGACACCTATAGCACAGCCTAAGAAATTCCTATTTCCTCACCTCCCACCTCACATTCCTGTCATGTCCCACCATTGCCATCCCATCAGTTGTGTGGATGCAACTATTCGTAAGAGTGTGGTGTAAAATGTATCAGTCAAACCCCCATCCTTCCAAATACATGAAGTGACCACAGTGATCTAGTCCACGGTGCTGCCTTGCAAGCAGCAGTGGACTGGAGAGGAGATTTTGCAGTGGGGGGGCAGTGGACTGGAACTGGAGAGGAGATGTTGCAGGAGGGGCAGAGGGAATTTCTTAAGTTGGTGTTACTCTTGAAAGAGGCCTTTTGTGGGACTGGTCCCATCATGCCATCTCGCCAGTCATGGGGCTCAATTCTCTACTACTTGTCCCACCACTCACTCCTTACAGAGATAGTAAGATGAGGATTCCCCTACTTCCTGTGGGAGCCTGTTCCACAGCCTAATAGACTTCACTGTCAGGAAATATTTCTTGATTATGCTTTAATCACAGGTGCCAAAATCCTGGTCCCCAGGATGAGTTAAACCTGTGTCAACACAATTGCCTTCTTTGCATGTGCTGCCTTGAGCCTGCCCCCTCTTCTCCTCTGGCATTTATTGCAGGCCTGTTTCAGCTGCAGGCAGCTATACCTTGGCTCAAACTTCGCTGTCCTTAGCCCTGCTGTTGGAGGCTGTTGCAGAAGTACAGAGCTGGAAGCCCACATCAAGGGCCTGAGCTGTGATCTGAGGCAGGCTAGTCACTTGGAGTAGGTTTTCAAGAATCCAGGCTGCTGGCAAGTGAGCAGACACAAGCTGAAACACCATTCGTTGTGTGGCTCTACCTTGGATAGAGCCAAGTCCAAGGAATCTGTTACAGCACAGCTATCTCCTGACCTAATTACATTGCTGTCACACTCAGGAGTGTGGGTAAGACTCCCTTATATTCGTGCACTCGGCTTAAAGCAGGGCTCTTGATTTCTTTTACATGAAAAGTTTGTGCACTGGAACAGGTTGCCCAGAGAAGTGGTAAATGCTCCATCCCTGGCAGGGTTCAAGGCCAGGTTGGACGGAGCCCTTGGGTGGCATGGTCAAGTGTGAGGTGTCCCTGCCCATGGCAGGGGGGTTGGAACTAGATGATCTTAAGGTCCTTTCCGACCCAAACCATTCTACGATTCTATGTTGAAGTGGCTAGGATGAGCAACCCAGCCAAGCTGTTTGTCTGCAAGGCTCTGGAATTAGCAAGCATGAAGCTCCACAGTGAAGACTGCATGCAGTGTATTGAGTTGGGCAGGCATGGGAATAGAGTCTGCCTTGCTGTCTCTTCAAGAGACAGCTCTCTCCCATGGCTGATGGCAGTTAACTGCTAGGTTGTAGTGGCTGGCTGTGAAAGGATGGATGGTTTTCCTGGGGAGAAGAGTGAGCACCCTCTGTGTCACAGCCCTGGATGCAGTATAGTCTGGTTGCAGAAGAAAACTTTTTTTCTCACTAGCACATAGCTGTTGTTTCGCACATGTGAACTTCATGTAAGCTTTTGCTGTCTTCCAAGTCTCATCTGTTTTGTTGCCATGTGCTGAACTCCCTCAGTTCCTGGCATTCCATTTCCAAGGTAGGATGAGTAGAGCAGTTTCAGTGCTGCAGAGGCAAATATATCTTTGACTAGTATCATATCATTATGAAATCAACACTATTTTGTGGCCTGTTCTTAGTATGGTCACACATTTTGCTTTACTTTCCTGTCTGCTTTTGTGATATCCGTAGACCCCATTATGTGATGTCTTTTTAAGAATCAATGTAATTACTCCAGAACCAGAGAGTATATGAACTACTTGGATAATGACCTGTTAAGCTGTTCACAACTGGAATGGTTGTGACACCAGAGATGTGAAGTAGCTTCCTTTCTGTTTCTCCTGATCCCCTTCTCTGCACCTGGGGTGGACCCTCTAAGTCCTTACTCATCCGGTTCATGTCCTGGCTCCCTTCTGCTCCTTACTGCTCTGCCAGGGAGTTATTTCTGTGGTGTCCCTGCACAGTTCCTGCTCCTCATGTGCTGCAGGTTCTTGTCCTCCTCCTTGCTCCTCAGAGGTTCACCTTTCATTGGTGCTTTACCATCATTGCCTCTTCATAGCTCTGCCTTTCCTAACTGTACTGCCTGCTTTACAAAGAGCGTTTTGCTTTCTTCCATTCCCATGGGAGAAATAAAACTTAATCTCATCTGGAGGTGCATAAAACACGCACACACCGTCACCAGATTTTGGGGGTTTATTTTATATCCTGTTTGGCTCGAATCGTCTCTTTCCAGTTAACTGTGCATGAAGTGTCCCTCTTCCCTTATCTTTGTTTTCATGGGGCTTGCATGCACCGTCTTGCTCTCCTGGGGCTAGTGCCATGCCTGTCGAATCCAAGGGTGTAGTTTTACGAGTGTTGTTTTCAGCAGCCCCTGCTGCTGCTGCCGCTCCTGAGCTGCTTGTTCAGCTGTGCCAGTGCAGCTGAACGTGCTGCTGCACACTGAACTGGATCAGGGAATTGATCTGGATTAAAGTAGCCAGGGTAGAGAGGAAAGCTGCTTAACCCAGTGATTTGCCCAAAGAAATACTTGAGAAACTGCAGTTTAAGAGCACTTTGACTTAATAGCCCTGTGACTAATAACCCCCTGGTATAGAAATCCCTTGTTTAAAATGTAGAGTTGTTGCCTCCTGCCCTTCAAACCCCCATCCCAAACCAGTAACACCATCAGCCACCTGCTTCAGGCTTAGAGCAGCTGCTGCAGGTTAAGATGCGCTGTGCAGCCGCTCCAGGAAGCATGAGCCACAAGCACTGTTTGGAAGGGGCAAGGACTCCCTGGAATAAAATTGGATGTGTGTCAAAGTGTGCAGAATCATCCTTCTTGTCCATCATCTCAGAAAAAGCTTCTTGCTTACCATAATTGCTAGGCTGGTTTTACCCAGTCTTATGAATGTTCTGGTATGTTGCTGTGTCACTTAGTTGCTGGGAAATACAGCATACCTCTAGATGCCAGCTTGAAACTGAAAGTAGTGCCCCTGCCCCGCTCTGCAGGGCATGTTTAACCTGCACCATCCCTCCTGAGCTGCTTGAGCAGAGCCCTGTCTGGTGGCTCTCTGCTCCCACTCTTCCCCTTGGCTTTAATGCACCCTTCGCTGCCTGATCTGTTCATGTGCTCCCAACTTCATGCTGTCCTGGGTTTAATTTTTGTTTAAGATCTTCGTTGCTTTAATGACAGCAGGAACCGAAGGCTGTTCTCTGTGGGGGCTGTGGTGTGCGGCTGTGCTTGAGGTAATGAGACTTGATGAAAACCTCTTGTTACTGTGGCAAGATTTCTTCCTTCTCTGTGTTTAAGAAAAAGGGCGGGGGGGGGGGGGGGAA
>NW_009920073.1:8148-12761 GCF_000696875.1 Nestor notabilis | reverse complement strand
ACTTGTCCAGCCTGTGAGAAAAGTGGAGCAGCATGTTATTCTTGTGCACCTTTGCCTGAGCTTAGCCAGGAGTTGAAATGGAAGAAAGGGAGGATTGGGTGTAAATTTCACAGATATCCTGATGATACTAAATGAAATCTGTTAGAGATGGAGGGGGGTTGGCAGGGAGAGGAAGATTGGATCCCAGATACCTCCTCCCCTCCCCCTCCCCAAATCTTCTTTTTTTCTGGAATATTCCACTGCCTGCGATCATCAAGAGAGCTACTGGCTCAGACTGTGGTATTTCTGCCAGTGGTGAGGGGAGAGATTTTTCTGAAATAATTGCTGTATTTCTGATGAGAAACAAAAGGGTTTCTGCTCCGATGGCTAGCTGGGGAGGAGGGGGAGGTGTGGATGCGGGGGCGCAGGGCATTTTCCCCTTCCAGGCTTAACTTGTTAGTGAAGCTGCAGGCAGGATGAGGCTGGTGGTCTGAGCCAGCTCCCCGGGGCGATGTGGGGTTTTGCTGCTTTTCTGCTCCAGCTGCATGCAGAGTGCTGCCAGGGCCGGGGGGCAGCAGTGCTGGGGGGTCTGGGGATGCTGGGGGTCAGCAGCCCGGTGGCTGGGGCTGCGGTGCAGGGCAGCAGGTTGGAGCAGAGGTATGCTTGATGGAGCAGTGAGGAAGAACACGCATGAGGGGAGTGAGAGCTGCCGGCAAAGAATTAATGCTGCATAGCCCTGGTGAATGGGAGCAGACAGCAGCCCTGGTGCTGGTGTATGCCAATTAGATAGAACAGTCAGGAGAGGATGGCCCTCGTGACACAGTGACAGGTTGGCTGGAAGGGGCTGTGTTATGAGCAGGTACAATGGATGGAGGCCACCCCCAGCCTACTCCCGATGCAGGAGGGTTGCGGGAGCACTGACATCTCTCTTCCATCCTTACACTCTCATTCTTAAAAAATCCCAGTCAAGGGCAATGTGACCCTGGGGCAGGAAGGACAGAAAATCAGGTAGACCCTAAACCAGTCCTTTCCCTGGTGCCAGCCTCAGGATACAGCTGCTGTGGCAGCTCTGTATTTCCCCTGAGTTCAGCAACTAGCTCAGCTTTCCATGTCCACTCACAGGACGTCTGTCCACCCAGTGTTGAGCCCATGTGTTTTGGGGGCCTCCTCCAAGTGAGGAAGCCTGTGCATGGGAGGCATCTTCTTGTCAAGGCCATAAAGGCATGCCAGCATCTCTTGAGGCAGGTGCATGGCTGGGGTCACTGCTGGGAAGAGGTTGGGAAGTTTTTTTCTTGAGTCCCTGCCCAGTCCTGGAGTAGTGTGTGTGAGAGTTGCCAACAGTTGCCTGGCTTCTTGCTTCTGTGAAATAACTGTGATGCTGGAAAATGTCCTACTGCAGATGAACGGCCCTTCTTGGTGGCAATGTCTCTGACTGTTCTGAGGCATCATCACAGCAGGGTCAAAAGCTTTATTTCTGTCTTTTTTTTGGGGGGAATTTAAAGTTTGACTGTCTATTTAATTTTGGATCTGAGGAACAGTGCTAGACTGGCAACTCTAGGGACATCCTTTGTAGCCAGCCTCTGCCAACGTACCAGATTGCTGACTCCCAGCCAGACTGTCCCTTCTGATTCTTAAGCAGCACAAAAACAGTTTGTGGGAGATTTTTCTGAGGACACTGTAAGTTTCCTAGTGTTACAGAAGACTGGAAACATAGAAGGTGAGTTACTGCTGTCTGACTGAAGGGATGGCCCGCGCTGACCAGATTGTTTGGCTGATCTGACCATACTCTGGTTTAGTTTTAGATTAACTTTCAGCTGATTTAGTAAAAATAGGTTTAGTAGTGAAGCAGGCAAATCAGGGACACATTTGTGTTCTGGATAAATCTGTCCACACAGGGGTTTAATGCCATTTTATTCATCTGCTTAAAGTGCCTCAGCTTGCCTCTCCTGTGTGTCCCTGTGCAGGCAAGCCCTAGTTTTCAGTGAGCGTCCACTGCTTTCTTAACCCAGTTTTCCAGCTGGGCTGAGGTTGCTGACGGCATCATGACTTATCCAAGAGCATGAGTGAATGTGAATTGGCACAAAATCAAACCCAGAGACCCACCAGGCTCACCGTTCTGTAAGTTCTGGGTTGTTGAAGCCCTACTTTGCTTGAGTAGCCAACAATAACAGTCAGTTATACAGTCATATAGTATTATTTTTACTTGGGCCTCTTCCACTGATAGTATGCTTATAAAACAACTGGAAGGTTTTTGTTTGTCTCCTTAAGCGTGCTTTCTAGTGTCATGCCCAGATTAAAGATGACCCAAAGGGAGTGTTTGTTCTACACTGGGCTTGTACCAATATATCTCCCACCATGATGGATTTAAAATATGGTACTGTCATCAAACCTGATATATCTTAGGCTACAATAAGGAGTAAAGTGTGCTCTGTGTTTTAATTTTATTGGGGGCTTAGTTAAGAGAAGTGCTGCTGAGGCAGAATGGATGTTTCTGTGAGCTCTAATACTTTAATTGTAGGTAAGAGAATTTTGAGCCTGCTGACTGTCTTCAGCTTAAAACAACAAGTCTCGTTACAGACAGTAGCAAAAGTAAGTGAAGACCAACCAGAATTTGGCATGGGCTGAGTAAAATCCCATTCCGTTTTAACACCACGGCTTTCAGTTTCTTGCTGTTTAGGAGAACAACATTTTCTTGGTCTGCTGCTTGTCACAGTCTTTCAGCCTAGAAGAAACTTTCATTGCTAGCTGTGGAAGAGAGGGGAGGAAAGGAAATGGACAGAACTTTCCTCTTCACATTCTATATGTAGTATGTTTTTAAGGATAAAATAAAATCCTCAAACTGAAACAAAAAAAAAAAACAAAACAAAACAACAAACCACAAAGTCACGTGCACCCATCTATTTTTACTTCTAAAGATTATTTTAAGGTCATCTCTAGCAACCTCATGCCACTTGGCTGTACCATCCCCTCTGCTCAGATGTATTGCCATATCCCTCCTTTTCTGTAGGCCCAAGGTTGTGCGACATGGTCTGCTTGTTTACTAAGGCAGAGCTGAAGCCACTGGGTAGGGTCTTAGAAGACCACGGAATATCTTGCTGATGTTGCATGCAGATAAAAAGTGGGCATGTAATTTTTGGGAAGGGAAAGGAGCCTCCTGACCATGGTGGTCTATTCCCTTATCTGGGGGGGCAGGAAGTACACCAGGCTGGGGAAAGGCAGCTGACATGGGTGCCTATTGGAGGCCAATGAGGGTGTCCCAGTGAAGTGGCAGTGAGGTTTGTTCCTTAATTTAATAATCCTTCACCCCAGGCTTGGCTCTGTGCCTCTTCTTTCACTCCCTTTAGCCCTTCCCCCTCCTTGGGAATCTGCAGTCCCGCAGGGAGAAGCAGGGAACTGCTGCCTGTGCACTGCATGCAGCAGCTCGTGGTGGCAGTTGTGGCTGCTGGTACATCAGCCAGCTGAGCACTGGCTGTCTCCCACTGAGGACACTCAGCCAGAGCTATTTGTTGGTAAAGTGACGTTGTCAAAATAAAAATCCTGTTTTAAGCAGGCTTTTCCTTGCATTCCTGAATAATGCACTGGACTGTTAAACTAAATGAAATTTAAGGAGTCGCGTTGGTTTTCCGTTTGTAGCCAGAGGGGATGTCCTCAAGCATCAGGTATGAATTACCTATGCACCCTGCAACCACAACTTTGAATCCCAGAAGGCTTGACTTAGCCCTGTGTGCTCAGGTCGATAAATTGACTTCCATGCAGCTTATTATGTGGGGCTCTTTCAGATGTGACCTTATTAAAACCTGGATTTTTCTCTGGACATTAACAATCCCATGGCTGTTTCCCTAAGTACAGGGGAGGGTGTTGCTGCAGTGTCCTTGACAAAATCTCTTCCTTCCCCAAAATCGCTGCTGAGATGGGCATGTGCCAGTTGTTCACTGAGCTTCAGACACAACTGCAGTGTGTTGCTGGGTGAATAGACTGTTCTGCAAGGGGCATCAAAAGCAGGTATCAGTCTTATCTAGCGTAAGGCTAAGGCACTAGTGTAAAGGCTAAGGTTCCTCGTAGGGAGGCTCTTCCCTGAACGGGTCGTTGTGTACTACACTTGATTACGCTGTATTGTTGGTGAGATTCCTGGTTTTCATTAAGAAACAAAACCTCTCAGCTCTATCTAGCCAGCTGTTGTATCATTTCATAACCTCAGACTGTTTCCTTCCCTTTTCTTGACTTATCTTCACTTTTTGTAGTGCCCTCAGAGCCGCCGCCTTCTCTGTCTCCTCTTGAACTTCCTACCCCCATTCTTCATATGCTTGGCCACAAGTCAACATCGAAATGCCTGTGTACTCAGATGGGAGTTTAAAACTGCTATGAGATATTTAATATGTGGAAGACAAAACTGACTTGCCACAGATGTGTAGGAAAGAGAAAGGAGTGACCCAGCACCCTAGCCTGAGGCTTGAGCTAGCACCCGCTCTTTTCTCCCTGCCTCCAGCCTCCTGAGAAAGTTGGAGTTTTCTGCCAGAGCATCACGTCTCTGCTTCTGCTTTTCTTCCAGTGCTTTTTTCCTGGCCCTTTTCATCCCTGCTCAGAGCATCTTGGGTGGCATGCAGGTAGAGAACGGGCCTTTGTACCTGACACCG
>NW_009920073.1:0-8117 GCF_000696875.1 Nestor notabilis | reverse complement strand
AGAGGAGCACTGTGGTTAGGGCACTGTCCCTGGCTTTGGTTCCCCTGTTCAGATATTCCACTGTCTGCGAAATGGGGCTGTTGCAGCCCACAGGGCTGGAGGATGTGTGCGCTTACAGGCTGCAAAGCGCTTCCCAGCAGCAGAGGGGAAGGTTGAGGAGCGACTGCTGCAGAGCTGCCCCTGCCCTGCGGTAGCAAAGTGGAATCGGCATCTCGGGCTTCCCTGGAAACAGAGGGCGAGAGCAAGATCAGGTTCTAGTCTTCTGTTTTGGGGGAAACGCTGAGCAGCAGCAGAAGTGCCGGAGCTGCTGATGTACAGATTGCTGTGGCTTGGCTTAGTCTTGTTTCACATTATAATGATTTTCTATGAGCTTGTGTGTGTGTTAATGAAGGCTTTGGTTCAGTACAAGCTGTTATTACTGGACCACGCTTTCTTGGTCTCTTTCACAAGCAAGTGAATTTTCCCAATGTCCTGCCTCTCTGTATGCACATGCATGCACATGTGTGTGCACTTGGGGATCTTTCAGGATGGAAAGTGCAGTGGAAATGTAAAATACTATAATTATGTGCAGTGTTCATTTCTATTTTTGCTCTGCAGTCAGCTTGGCAAGTGGAACTCTGTGTCTGGGCAGTCTCATATCTGATCTGATCTATTTGTCTGTGCTTTTTTGCATTGTGGTCTACAGCCCTGCAATTGAAACCTTCAAGATTACTTAAAGATGGAATGAGAGCCATTTAAAGGAGAGCCATGTAAAGGCCATTTCTTCTAGTGCAAAATAATGGGTCTAAATGACTTGACAGTGCTCCTTTTAAATCCACCACTTGGTTCCTGAGGGGGCGGGGGCGAGGAGGTAATGTATAGGTCTTACAGGAATAAAGGCAGTGTTTTGTGCTCCCCTGCGGCTCTGCAGCAGTAGCTCACTGACTGACCCTATTAGCAGAGCGGTGCTGTCATCGCGGCCGAGTCCGGTGTGCAGACGGGGAACTGAGCTAAACAAATAGCGCGAAGTTAGGGGATGCAGTGAGGCTACGGCAGCAACTGCCAAAGAGGGAAGGAATTAAAGGCTGGTGGGGAGGAAGAGATACTCCCTTATAGCTCGTAGGTAAAAATATACCCTTCTTTCCTTCTCTTCAGTTTCCTTTGAAAAGGGAATAACAGGTCTGAGGGGTTCCAGTGCATGCAATGCCTTGGAGCACTGTAGGAGAGGCAGGTTGGGGGGTACCACAGAGTGCATGTCTCTGTGAGCCCCTCCTGAGCTCATGTACTAGCATTGCTCCTGCGAGAAGCTGCAACTACTGCTGGAACCTCTTAGGGATGAGAGGTATTGCTGAGGCCTCGATCAATCGATTGTTAAAGATCCCACTGCACTTTCCACAAGATGAGGGGACAATAACCTCGGTGTCCTGGCCAAATTCCAGTTCATTACTTTCTGCCTGTCTGAAATTTCCCTTTGGCCCCCCCGCCGCCGTTTATCCTGGAGGAGTTATCATTTGCTTCCTCTCATAATGACTCACGGGTAATGCTGCTGGCACACAACTGATGCTTTATTTCATCCTGGCGATGAGGGAGTGATCCCTGTGATTTGGGGTCTTTGGGCTGAGAGAGGTACTATGGAAACACAAAGATGTGTGGAGCGTACATGTATATACAAAAGCACTGTTGGTTGCTGTTCCCTTCAGCTGCTGTTTTGGAACAGGTAAACAGGTTTTCCAGCTGCATCTTCCAGCTAAATTCAAATCATAAATGTGCGTGTGTGTCTTCAGAGTGTGTGTGTGCGCGCGCCTGTCTCTTTCCCCCCCTTCCGTCTTGGAACAAGAAGAATGTGTCAAGCCCTCTGGCTGCAATCCAGGACTCTCCGTGGAACTATAAATCGACCCGTCAGGGAGGGGGAAAGAGATTAACGTTGGCCGTCTTCATTAGTGAGTCCCCAGAGGAAACTGGGTCTGCCATGAGCCGTGAATGAGACCAGCTGAGAGAGGAGGGGGAGAATTTGCGGTTTTTATCACTGCCTCCAGAGACCCTGGAGGAGTGGAGGAAAAGAGTGTGATAGGGATGGGAGAATGTAAAATGAAGGAAGCTAGAGCTTTCCAGCACATCGCTTGCTCCCTCATTGGAGGGCAGGTAGCTGGTTGCTGCTCCTCCGCACCAATCCCTGACCCGTGAGCCCATGTGTGTGGCTGGAGTACTTGGCATGCTAATTGGGAGCAGAGAGCAGCGAGCCCAGTGGCAGTGCAATGCCCTGCCATGCTAAACAAGTGCCAGTAATTGCATTCAAGGTACTTTCATTATGTCAGATTTTTCACAGAACCAGAAAAGTGCATTTATCACGAGCGGCATAATTCTTCTTAGGCATTGCTCGGGGGGTGTGTGTGCTTAATTCCCTGCCCCCCGCCTCCCTCCCAGAAAGATGAAAGTAATTCTTGCTCTTTTTTCATTCTCACTTGCACACTGATTTTTACAAATAGCTGCTTTGAGCTTCAAACAACAATCCCTTTCTTCCTCGCTCTGTTTATTATATGTGTTTGCACTGCAGGCTCATGCAAACACATGGATGCACTAATGCACACGTGTGCTAATTGTTGTTTTTCCAGGATGAAGGAGGGGATGGAGGCTGCAACTGCAGCTGGTAACATTTCAGGTTCCCTTGTGCAGTCCCAGAGAGCCTGGATGCTGGTGGTGCTCCTACCAGTAAAATCTGGTTTAAGCTGGTAGTTGTCTTCCCCCCCCTGCTTCTTGCAGTGAGTGACGCAGGCTCGACAGCTCCAGATAGTGATGCTCTTTATTCACCAGCAAGCATCACACACATCATGGCAATACCAGCTATGTGAGCACACTGTTCTTACCAGGGTACCTAGCCATGACTTAGGGGGACCAGGGAGAGGGAGGCTTCTTGTCTGTGCCCATGTGGTCCTTGTCACTTCTGCAGCATGACAACAAGAGAACCAATTAGTGTCAGTTGTGGTGTCGGTTCTTACTGATGGGGACACAGACCTGGCTAAGATGTGAACTGAGACATTGTATGTCTTCTTGCTGCCTCCCTGCGGGTGTCTGGGGTGAGGGAGTCACTCTTGGGAGCACAGGAGCTCCTGGGCAATGCTGCCAGTGCCTGCAGCCGCTCTGGGTGCTGGAGATGTGAGAGACCTTCGAGGGCCGTTGCCTGGCACAAAGCTCTGCTAGAACTTGTTGTCCTCTTCTCCCTCTGCACCTCACTGCTGCATTTTTGTACTCTTGCTGTTTTCCCCTTAGACAACTTACTGCCCTCAGTGTGTGCACAGCTTCCTGTGTCTGCTTTACCTTGATATCCACAGTCCTTTGTAAAACACAGTGCAAGGTTTCGCCTTGGCTTTTATGTGCCCCACCAGCGTGTAGACACCTCTGCTGTGGAATTTGTCAGCTTCTTGAAGTTGTTTTTTAACTGGCCCTTGCAACACAGCTGTGACTTGTGCTTCTTGGCAGTTAGTATTTCTAAGCTAAATGATGTTCCTTGGTAGTAAGTAAAAGTAATAATCCGTTTTTCTGATATGGATAAACTATAAAAAATAGTTTGTTGTTGTAAAGACCAACTCGTAGCTTACAGTTGTTAGCATCAGGTGTTTGCAGGCAGAACCGGACAAACAACTAACAATGCTTGGAGTAGAAATGTGGGATTAAGGAGGAAAAGCTGTGGCAAAGGAGCTGCTGCTTACGAGAAAGGAGAGCACTGCTGGTGCTAAAAAGTGGCGTTTCAGGTGAGTCAGCTCCAGAGTTGTTCTAAATGCCAGGAATCCTGCTGCTTCCTAGTTCCCTTTTATACCTCTCCTTCTTTGCAGTTGAGGAGCACACACTGATATTTTGCCATACCTTGGAAGGAGAAGAAATAAATGATGATGAGTAGAAGGGTAACTGCACTACAGTGTGTCGTAACACACCACCAGCTACAGTGTCACTAATGAATAAGCTGATGGATGAGTTATTTACTCCACAGTCCAGAGGGAAGAGGCCACCTTTGCTGGCACCCGCCTCTGAGCAGTGTGAGGGCTCTGCACTGAGCACAGGATGTCATCTGCAACAGCAGGATCTCCCTTTTCCTTAAGGAACCTCCAGTTCAAGCCTGATCCTGCGTAGCTTGTGGCATGCCCTGAGGTGGTTGGCCTGTGAGGCAACACACTGCCAGTCAGGGTGGAGGTCTCTGCTCCTGGGGGACCTTGGTCCTGGAGGAAGAGTGCAGGAGAGACAAGGGGAATGCAGCCTGCTGTGGGGGAGAAGTGCTGCGGTAGATTAAAGCAGCTGCTGAGGGACTACTCCAGTGAAGCTTGAAATCAGATTGTTTGACAAACATCATGTTAGAAGCACCTGGCTGGTTCTGTTTGCCCCACAGCTCCCTACCTTAGAGAGAAAACAAGGATTTGCACCGCTCCAGAATCGCTTTACTCTTCCCTCTTCCCTTCCTTTGCTATGCCCCAGAGGGCAGATTGCCTGCCTGCAGTAAACCACGGGTGTCTGCTGGAGATGGAGGGCTTCGGAAACCCCTCACCCCGATGACATCCCCCTGTTTGAGAGACAGAGAGCTGGTGGCGAGGTGGGTTTCTTAGGTATGATTTGATTTTATTTTTTTCCAGCTCTGATTTTTGTTCTGCCTCATTTGCATATTGTGATTTTTCCAAGCCTCTGCATCTCCTTTCTTCATCCTTTTTTTTTTTAAAAAAAAATAATATTCTCTCTGCTGAAGATTGCTCCTTAACTCTCAAATGTCCCTCCCCCGCCTCGCTTCCCCCCCACCGCCCTGCATTTTTCTTTCATCCTTTGTTCTTGATTGCTTGTGCCCGGGAGCAAAGAAAGGAAAAGGAAAGGATACCATCTCTCTGTGAAATACAGGAGAGAGAGAAAGGCAGGCAGGAAAAGTTGTCAGCCTGGGAGAGTGAGGCTGAATCCATCTCAGGAACATGCTGCGCATGGGATTCACCTCCTCCATTACACTTGCTATGCCATGCCATGTGGCTCTGGTCCTGCCAACCCTGGATGGGACTCCCCTGCAGAAATGTTGCTTTTGGCTTCTGCTGCCTCAGGGGAATGACATGGGGATCAGGGATGGACTAAAGCTGCCTGCAGCGCCAGCCTGGACTATTAACAGGGTCTTGTGCATGGTCATGTCCTGGTCCCACTGGGAATCCGCTGTGTCTTTCTCACCCAGGAATATAGGTGATCATCTGAAATGTGTGTGCATGCTGGCTGATACACTGTATCTTCTCTTTCTTTCCATCTCCTCTCCCCCTGCATCAGCAGCACTGCCATAATCTCTCAAAATCAACAGGCCATTACAGTCTGATGTAACTCAGTGAGTGCTCAGAGACAAAAATCCTGCAGTGTACTTAAAAATCCTAATGTAGAAACACAGCACTGTCCTGTATTCTCCCTCCACCTCGTTTTCTGGTTTCTAGTGTAAAATCAGCATTGTTCTGTGCCTGCACATAGGATTTTTAGCAGAGCATATTGCTAGGCTTCAACAAGCTTTTTATTCTCTTTCAGCTCCTGGAATCTGAAATACAGAGTCTGGTCTCTTTCCCCCACTCCAACCTTCTCCCTTTTATCCATTAGCTTTTTGAAGTGATGACTTCCAGCTCTGCCTTAGGAGCATGGAGGATGCAGAGACCTCTCAGAGGGCCCTCTGTTTTGTCTACCTTTGCCTGTCTGGCCTGTCCCTTGCCAGTGGAACATGTGCTTTTGCTGATTAGACCCTGTGGGTGGGCAGTTCAGGTGAAGATGGGCCATGCTGGGTTTTGCACAGCAGAAATGTCTTTCTGCTGTTTGCCATGTTTCTCTAGAAGAGCTTTATCATAGATGTAGCCTTACATTTCAATCGTCCTTCTTGATCCCCTCCCCCGAGTTTTTATTGTAAGCCACATTTCTGCCCCAGAGGACTCTTATCTGTAAAGTCTTATTGAGAAGGGGCATCTAATCTGATATTTGCAGGTTAGTCCTATTTTTCGTAGGACTCTTCTGCAGATTAGTGATGAAGTCTCTTGTTCAAAGGAACTATTTGGGGTTCTTGCTAAAAAAACATGTGTTTTAACCAAGTAGTTCATCACCCAAAGCTCTCCAGTGATGGGGTGCGTCCTTGGGTATCTCAGCGGAACTGAAGCAGCGTGGTCTTTGCTTCATGCCTATGGTAGTGTAAGGACCAGAGGCACATCACCACGCTGATTGGACCACTGAGCTGTCCAGTCTGATATATTGTCTGGGACACTGGAGCTGGCTGTGATGCTGGAGCTGAGACCAAGGGCTGGCTGGAAAGTAAAAAACCATTCTTCATGGATAGTTTGGAGCTACAACCCTGAGAAAGAAGCTGCTTCATGTTTCTGTCGGTTGGCTTTTGTGTATTTTGAAATATGAGGGTCTGTACTTCTTTATAGCTGATTTTTTTAATCTCATACCACTGTGGATACTTTCATTATCTGTAGGAAAGTCTAATTGAATTAAGATAGTGCCTGGGGTTTGTTGTTTTTTTTGTTTCTGGACTGTCAAAGCAACTCCCTGTGCTTCTGTCCTGTGGCTGTAGAGGCTGTGATTTGGCAAGGCCTCCTCTTGGGTGGTACCCGCATCTAAGAAACTTCACTTGCACTCTGTGTCCAAGTGTCCGGGGAGCCTCCTGCCAGAACTGCGGGCACTGGAGATGAAAATGAGGGATGTCTCTGTTCATTCCTATCCATACATCCAGCCAATGTGTTTTATAGCTTATTGTCCACTGGTCCCAGTCGCAAAATTAAGCAGCTTGAGTTTCCCATTTCCTTTACCTTCCATTCTCTTCACCCCCTACCTTGTGCTCCTTTAGAGAGAGCTGCTTCTTCTCTGGCTTGCTATAAAATCTGTCCTCTTGTAAAAAGCTCCTGTACATCTGCGTCTCTCTAGAAGAGAGTTGCTGACCATGTCTGTTTTGTTGGTTCTCTCTTTCATCTCTCATTTAATGTGAAAACATTCTCTTTTTCCTCTCTTGTCCCTCTTAGCATTTCTTTTCTCCTTCCATTGTAGATATGTGCACTTGAGCAGGTTGGGAATATTGATTAATTTTTTTCCCTCTCTCTTTTGGCAAGTGTTAGTTTAAACAGTAATAAGTGTCTGTCTAAGATGCAGCATTTCATAAAAGTTTCACAGGGAAAGGAATGCACTGTTGTCCATCTGCCTGGAATATTCCCTACCGTGCCAGCTTGAAGGCCCTCCTCTGAGCTGGAGCATGGCTTTGTGCCCGAGGCTGTGGGCAGACAGTGTTTTTGGTGGTTGTCCTTACTGAAACAGAACGTGCTTCCCAGTCACAGCTGGGGAAGGAGTGAGCACTGGTGGCTTCTGAAACCAGCTTTGTCACCAGCAGCCAGGATCCAGCTGTGCTTTCAGGCCCTTCCATGAGGAGGGGGAGGAGAGGCTTGTTTTGAGACAAGGCTTGTTTTGTTTTGTGTTTTGTTTCCTTAAAGCTTTGAAAAGGCCTGTGATCTACTGCAGTGTAATTAAGGCATTTTTACATCTATTTGACTTTGGGAGCTGGCCTGTGATAAGTTTTTCCTGGAAAATGCCCTCAAAAGGTGTTGGAGGGTGAAAGGGTAGGGCTGGGTGGCAAGTTACAATCCAGGTGCTTGCTGATATGATGCACTAAGTAATTGCTTGTCAAGCTGCAGGTTCATATTAAGTGGTACTGGCCGTGCCATGGATGTGGTATCATTTCCAACACATGCATCTCAGGGAGAGGAGAGAAGGTGTGCCATAACACTGGAGGGAAGCTGCTGGATGAGGACTCAACATGCCGTGCTTCAGACTCCAGCCTGTCTCTGCTGCTGATGTTGTTTAGCTTCTCCAGAAGAGGATGTGCCAGAAGGCTTCCCTTTGTAAGCTCTGGCTGTGGGTGTCTGAGGAGGAAGGCAGGAATCAGGCTTGTACCCCTTCCGACTGAACTGGGAAAGGGAAGCACATGGAAGAATCTGCATGGAAGCAGGCTTGCACTTAATCTGTGCCATTCCCGTCTACCTGGACTTGTGCAAAGCATTTGACGCTGTCCCACACGACATCCTTGTCTCTAAATTGGAGAGACATCAATCTGATGGATGGACCACCCAGTGGATACAGAACTGGCTGGATGGCCGCATGCAAAGAGT
>NW_009920072.1:0-2004 GCF_000696875.1 Nestor notabilis | reverse complement strand
TCATTGCAGAGTGGTCCTCCAGGAAAGAGGCGCTCGGATATATTAAAAGAAATTGACAACAGCGATCTATGGGCCGCGTGGATGCAAGGGCCTTTGAAATCCAGGAGGCTGCCGCGGGCTTTCCCCCAGGCCTCAGCCTGCCCGGGTTCACCTTTCTCCTATCGACCACCGCAGGTGATGATCACTATGAAGTGATGCGCTAATGAAGGCAGCAGCCGGCCCCAGCCCCACCGCTGCCTGCAACTGGCACTCGCAATTACAGGGCGCTCTCAAAGGCACGAGATGAATTCATGGTAAGCTGTGTCCGCCACAGAGAAAAGCCCAGAGACTTCCCAAACTGCAGCGGGAGAAGACTGTGAGTCTTCAAAGCACCTTCAAAGTGATGTTCCCTGCACCCAAGGGCTCCGCTCGCCCATGTAGCCTCAGCAGTGCCAGTGCTGTGCTAGGCTGGAGGGCAGCATCTGTCCCTCGTGGCTGGGAGCATGGGGCTGGGGGTTGCACTGCCATGCCACAGGGAACGCCTGATTTAAGTCCCAAGCCAAGCTCTTAGGTCAAAACCATCTGCTAATAGCAAATACTTCGTTAGCATGGCTGGCAATTCAGGCTGTATGGCTCTAGGGACCGTCCCAGTGCCCTTTGCTGAGAGCAAAACCCACTGTACCCTGAAAAAGCTTTGTCCTTCTAGATGTGTTCCTACAGGGAGCTGTACAGGGCTGCCAGGATATAGGACCGAGCTGTGGGGTGGCCCAGGGCCTCAGCAACCCCCATGGTCTCCCGTATCTCCCTGGAGGAGCTGTGCAGAGCACTCAGGCAGGAGGAGCAGGCTGAGGCTCTGTGCATTCTGCCTTTTCTCCCAGGGATCGATAGCTGGGCTGTTGAAGAGGGATCTTCAGAGAGGAAAAGCTGTGCTTTGTTCCACAAAGGTGACAGATAGAAACAGCTTCATTAGCTGAAGTGACTGCAGGCTGCAGAAAGGGCTGGGGGCTGTGTACATAGTGCTGGTCTGTGTTCAGAGGTACTGACTGTGCCCAGCATGATAGGCAGTGCCCACAAACACACAGATGACCATGTTAGAGGGTCTCAGATCACCCACTTCCCCAAGGTGAGAAATTCAGGCAGTCCTTGCTTGGGAATAAGGCACTTGGGGTATTTGGGATTGGAGGACATCCACCCTTTAGAGTCCTATCCAGCCTGCGAGGAGCCTTGAAAGAGGGCTGAAGGTGCTCACAGCCTGCTCACAGCCCAGCACGGTGCACAACAGATCTGACCCCCACTCCTTGGGACCGAGAGAAGGATTTCAACCCTCTCCCCATCCCTGTGATGATACTAATACAACAGCAGCCTGCCCACAGCCCGGTGCTGAGGCCAGATCCAGCACTCCTCCTGCTAATCTGGATCATCCCTGCATCCTCCATCTCTTCCCTCCTGCTCAATTACAGTCCCTGCGGGACATGGGAAGCGGGCATCAATCAAGGCTGGTTACTCAGGTGACAGCAGCTGTGTCTCTGAGCCCCCCAGGGAGTGTGGCAATACACATCACCCCCTGAGCTGTGTAATGAGTGGGAATGCGGTCCTGCGTGTGCCCTCCCGGCTCCCCGGGGCCCTGGCGCTCAATGAGCTGTGGCCAGCACTGCCTGGCAGTGACAGGGGACATGAGACCCCAATTAAGGCTGCATCGATTCCACTCCAGCTCTGCTTGCCGGGCTGTGCCGTGGCTGCAGGAGTTCTGTGCCAGCGCTTAGCTGTCTCACAGCCCCACAGCAAACACCCTGGGACCAGCCTGGGGCACTCACAGGCACACAAATACACACACGCAGAGGGAAACTCCTCTGCGGACCGCTGTATGCTCAAACACACACATTTCCCTGGTCACAGACCCCCTCACCCCCATACCCACCTCCTCTGGAAGACCCGGACCGGGGCAGATATAGGGTCCTCCTCAGGGGTCCCGTGTTCCCCTCTGTGCCCCCAAGTGCCGCTGCCCCGAGGCCGGGTCCAGGGCTG
>NW_009920071.1:0-246 GCF_000696875.1 Nestor notabilis | reverse complement strand
CCGGGCACGGGGAAGGAGAGAGAGGGAGAAGATGGGAGTTGCGAAGGTAAAATGAATTAATGCGACCGAGGTGCTCAGACAGCCTGCTGATGAGTGCTAGGAAAAGCCTATAAATAACAGATCACTGTCCTAAGCTCTGAATTGCCCTGCTTGAGTGTGTCTTAAATCAGACCTTTATCATTGGTTATTGTAAGGCTGTTTTTAATGGAAGTGTAGACATCTGAATAACAAAACAAGATAAGCCTC
>NW_009920070.1:1948-2180 GCF_000696875.1 Nestor notabilis | reverse complement strand
CGCTCCCCGCACCGGCGGCGATCCAGGTGAGTGAGGGGTGGGAATGCTGGGGCTGGGATGAGGCTCGTGTGGGCAGCGCTGGGGACGGTGGGATCTGGATAACGTTAAACCCGTCCGCGGTGACGCCGCAGCCGGGAAGGCGCAAACCCGGCTGCGTTTGTACCGTCAGGTCACCGAGACGGCACCGATCCAGCTCGTCCTCCCCCCCGCGGCTCCAGGAGGGGCGGGGAGG
>NW_009920070.1:0-1586 GCF_000696875.1 Nestor notabilis | reverse complement strand
CGCCGCTTAGGTTGGGACCAGCCCAGGGGTCCCCCGGGTGCTGCTTTAAAGTGGTGCTGTCACAGCCTGATGGCTGCATTTGTCCAACTCTTACTCCATTGCCTTGGCAGAGGAGGATCTGCAGGGCAAGACAGAAGAGGAGATCGAGATGATGAAGATGATGGGCTTTGCCTCCTTTGACACGACAAAAGTGAGTGTGGATCAGCACGATGGAGCCCGCAGGCACCTCTGAGATGCTCGTTGTGCCCTTTTTGGGGCGTAGACATAGAAAAGAATCACGGAATCAACCACGCTGGAAAAGAGCTTTAAGCTCATCAAGTCCAACCCTTCCCCAGCAGTGCCAAGGCCACCACTAACCCCTGGCACTGCGCGTCTTGTCTACCCGGGCTGTGAACACTCGCAGGGACGGTGACTCCAGCCCTGCCCTGGGCAGCCTGTTCCAATGCCTGAGCACCCTCTGGGCAAGGAATTGTTCCTCAGCTCCATCTAAGTAGTTTTAGAACCTGTTTTAACTTCATCTCTTTCAGGGAAAGAAGGTGGATGGTGCTGCAAACGCGTACGCCATCAACGTGTCGCAGAAGAGGAAATACAGGTTTGTGCCTTGGGAGGGTTTTCTTTTTCCAGTTGGGAATCCCTTTGGTGTGACAAAAAAAAGGAGATTCCACTGGGGTCCTCAAACAATCCAGACACTGCCTTGGTGGGAGGTTTCCTGCCCTCATGTGTGTAAATCCACAGGGAATTCCATTCCCTGATGCCGCTGGGCACTGTCAAGGGCCTCCCTCATGTGTTTCCATGTGGATCCCTGGTGTGTTTCCATGTGGATTTTGCTGACTGTTCTTTCCCTCCGGTCACAGGCAGTACATGAACAGGAAAGGGGGATTCAACAGACCCCTGGATTTCATCGCTTGATGCTGTGCTTGCACCAAGAAGGGTTTTGCTTCCCGGAGTCCGGATTTTGGAGGGGTTTGGGGTTATTCCCAACAAATCCATCGTCCCCACACCATGTCCTGGAATCCCTCATTGTTTTTCATTGCAGTACCCCCCATGGGTCATTCCTCTGTGGGATTCCGTTGTATTTTTCCTGTTATTTTCTGACATTTTAATAAAACCCTGTGTAAATATTAGTACTTTTCATTCTTAATTTAATAGTCTTCAATGAGAAGCTTCTATAACTGAATCCAACCACGTGGGACCGTGACGGCACCTCATTGAGGCCCTCGAACTGGGGGATAACCCCCTTTTTGGGCTGGTTTGGGGCAGCCTGGCTGGTGTTCGCTGCCTCCGGGGGTCCCGCACCGCTCCCCGCTGCCGCCCGGGGACAATTAACACCCTTCGCTAACGAACATCGGGCCTCGTCCCGCCCGCAGCGCCGGCCCGAGCTGAATCCCCGCCCCCTTTTCCGCTTGCTGCGCCGCCGCCATTGGCTGCCGGAGCAGCTCGCACCTCCCAATAGGTCGAGGCGGCTGGGTGGGCGGGGCCAAGGTGGCTGAAGGCGTGGCGCGCTCATCCAATGACAGCGAGAGGGAGGCGGGGCTTAAGGGATGTGCCCCACACAAGAGGACTTGTAGGTGGGAAAGCGAGGAGCG
>NW_009920069.1:0-1210 GCF_000696875.1 Nestor notabilis | reverse complement strand
GCGGGAGGAGCACCCAAGGGTGAGCCCAGCCGCGGAGAGAGACACCCAGGGGTGCCCCGGCCCCATAGAGAGACACTTATGGGTGCCCCAACCCCATAGAGAGAGCCCAATGGGTGCCCCAGCCCCATAGAGGGACCCCTATGGGTGCCCCAACCCCATAACAAGACCCCTATGGGTGCCCCAACCCCATAATAAGACCCCTACAGGTGCCCCAGCCCCATAGAGAGAGCCCTATAGGTGCCCCCACCCCACAGCAGACCCCTTGGATGCCCACAACAAGACACTTATGAGTGCTCCCACGCCATAAGAAGACAATAAACCCAACAACAAGCCCCCTATGGGTGCTCCCACTCCATAGAGAGACCCTTATGGTTGCCCCCACCCCATACCAAGCCCCCCATGGGTGCCCCAGCCCCACACCTGCGCCTGCTTCAGCTCCTCACGACTCACGTCCTCCAGGGAGGCCTCCAGGAAGTTCATGGCGTAGCGCTCGATGGGGGTCAACTGACAAGGGGGGAGCGGGGTCACCCCATGGGCCTCCCAACCTGCCCCACAACCTGCCCCCAACCAGCCTCGAGCCCCCCAGAGACCTTGGTCCTCCCAAGTCTCCTCCATCCCTGTTCTCCTCCTGGACCCCACCAAGACCTTGCTCCTCCCAAGTCTCCTCCATCCCTGTTCTCCTCCTGGACCCCACCAAGACCTTGCTCCTCCCAAGTCTCCTCCATCCCTGTTCTCCTCCTGGACCCCACCAAGACCTTGCTCCTCCCAAGTCTCCTCCATCCCTGTTCTCCTCCTGGACCCCACCAAGACCTTGCTCCTCCCAAGTCTCCTCCATCCCTGTTCTCCTCCTGGACCCCACCAAGACCTTGCTCCTCCCAAGTCTCCTCCATCCCTGTTCTCCTCCTGGACCCCACCAAGACCTTGCTCCTCCCAAGTCTCCTCCATCCCTGTTCTCCTCCTGGACCCCACCAAGACCTTGCTCCTCCCAAGTCTCCTCCATCCCTGTTCTCCTCCTGGACCCCACCAAGACCTTGCTCCTCCCAAGTCTCCTCCATCCCTGTTCTCCTCCCGCACCCCATGTCCCACCTGCTCCACCAGGGCCGCGATCTCCTGCTCGGCCTTGGAGAGCTCCTCCTCGGGCTCGGCGCCGCCGCGCTCCTCCTCGGGGCTCAGGCTCTCGCTGAACTCGGCCAAGGCCGCCACGTGCTCG
>NW_009920068.1:8501-10041 GCF_000696875.1 Nestor notabilis | reverse complement strand
CAGAAACCGGGGCTTTGTGAACAGGGAATGTGTGATACAGAACGTTCGTAATGTAGAAATCCCTCCGGCTGTGTCGTCCATTTACCTCCATCTTCCCATCCCGATTCCCCCTGTAAATCCCATGCCGCGCGTTTTGGTGCGGAACTGTGCCCTGGGGTGCTGAGTACATCGGGTACCACACAGAGCAGCTAATGTTCCTGCTCAAAGTGCACCTGCTTTGGGACAGCTCAAAAACGTTGGAAGTCTTAAAAGCTAAACTTCCTTGTGGATTTTGTGCCTCTCGCCTTGCGAACTCGGTGGCTTGGCTGAGCCTCGAGGGCCCTGGGCGCTAAACCTGCTTGGGACGGGTCAGCTCAGAAACCTGGAGTCTGTGGAGTGTAACTGTAGAAACGTGGTAAAAAGGGCGTTGTTGCTTTTGTAATGTTTTTATACCTGTATCTTTTTATGTCTCAGGTGTTCAGGGGAGCTACAGCCCTGCCAGGGAGCCAGAGCAAAGGCACTGGCACCCAAAATACTGGCTTAAATTCCCAATCTTGAGACCAGCAACACCCACTGCTGACAGTGGCACCCATGAGGGTTGGGCTGAGTGGGTGCCAAGGGGCTGTCACTGATCTGGCCAAGGCTTTGCTGGGATAGGAAACCATCCCACAAACAGGTGCTGGGCCCCAGTACAGGACCATGCTGTACCTTCTTTCCCACTGGGCTTAGTCTGCAAAGTGCCAAGGACAATTCTTTTTGCTCTAAAGTAAATCTTTCCTTTTATATTCCCACTCCCTCCTCCAAAGAAAATATCCAAACCAAAAGACAAAGGCTTTGTGCTGTAGCTTGCTGCCACCATTAGGAACCTGTTGTATCAAATCGATGCTCATCTGGCTGAACACAAAAGGGAAAACATAATGGAATATATGAGGATAAACTGATAACTGCTCATAGCAGGACTGGAAAAACCTGAGGTGTGAATTCTTATCCAAGAGCTTTTAAGCATGAGCTGCACCACGAGCCCTGCACAGGCAAGTCTCACCCTGGTGCACACATGGACCTGGGCAGGCTCAGGAGGAGCTGGTGGGGAGCTTGGGGCTCCTGCAGGATTGAAGTCCAAGTTGGCAGTTAGCATTCAGCCTTCTGCGACTTATGGAGGGTGTAATGTTGGGGCTTCTCCCCTCTGGATGCATGTAGTCCTTGAGATGTTTCACCTAGAGCATCCCAGAGGGAAAGCTCCTAAAATCTCATCGGGCAGCTCATGAAAGTGTCCTGGTTGCTCAGATCCTGCAGCCACTGCCAGATTTTCCAGGGTTCTGTGTGATGACATCAAAATAGCAGGAGGTTGGGTTTGTCCTTGGGGCAAGGACCTTCCGGCAGCAGTTACACAAGGGAGCTGGTGCACTTGGGGACACCAGCACAAGGAAAAGACCACCAAGTCCCCTTCCTTCAGGTGGGGGCACATGGGGACTCCAGTCCATGCTGAGCTCCTGGACTGGCTGAGGAAAGCCATTCAGGCGCTGACTTTATCTGCTATTGATGAGAAGAGCCTCATGATAAA
>NW_009920068.1:329-8479 GCF_000696875.1 Nestor notabilis | reverse complement strand
TTTCTAACTACTTGCTGCCTTCTCCCCCCTCCACTTCCCTGCTCTGTGGTGCAAGAGGCTTTGGCTGTGGATCAACCTCTGATTTGCTGGACTCAGTCTGTCCATGCCAGCAGCAGCTTCCCCAGGGAACCCCGTGAATGAGGCTGCTGGTGAAGCAATGGGATCAGCAGGAGCTGTAGCGCAGTTGTTGAGTGACCAAATGCATTAATCCAGCCTTGCTGAACTGTCCTGGGCAGGCCCCTGCCACCTCTGGTCCTTTCCTTGTTGGGGATGGATGGAGGACAGCACAGGGATGCTTCACTGGTCATTTTTGGGGTGATGAGCAGCCTGTGGAGCTGCCAGACCCCCTGCTCCTTTGCTTTGTGCCAGGTTTAGGATTCTGTGAGAGCAGCCTGTGAAACATTTGCCTAATTTAGGTAAAATGAGTTGAAAATTACGTTTCCCAAGTGGGCTGGAGGAAGGCACCTGATTTCTACCTCCAACGCCTACCGGGATGACTGTGTTGGGGTATTCTTAGCCCTGCCAAGGAAGGACCCGCTCCTGCCACTTGTCAGCAGCATCCCTCCCGCCACCATGTATTTATGGAAAGTTTCAGGGGGCCCGTTGCCGTTTCCAAGTGGAGTTGCTCTTGTAGCCGGTGACTTTTGGGAGCTGCCAGTCCTGCAGAGCTGTGGCTCCTGCCCCGGCAAGCTCCTGGCACATTGTGCCGAGCCTTTCGCCTATTCTTAGCTCCCAGGGTTATTTGTAGCGATGGTGACTCAGAAAACTAATTATTGTGTCGAGGTTTCTGAAGGGGGGAGAAAATAACTCAGTGCATTATGGTTTCCTGACTCCTACTTCTAATATTTAATACCCTCTGGCTAATTTTAAAAGGCTGTTGGTCTTTCTGGAGGGATTCTGATAAATTTGGTTAAGAAACTCCTCTCTCCTCAAGCGAGTGTCCCCTTGTGCTGGCATTGGCCTGGGAGGGGGCCACTTCTCCAGCTTACCAAGGTCCCTCTGGGTGGCATCCTGTCCCTCTGGTTGCTGCACCACTCAGCTTAGTGTCCTTCACAAACTTGCTGAGGGTGCATCTTGGTGACAAAGAGCCTTATCCTGCCCCTTTAACTCGGTGCTGCAGAGGATTCCAGAGCAGACAGGATCAAGTGAAGGTGAGGACTAAAGCTCATTTTGGTCCTCACTTACCAGGATCCGGCTCCTGCCTCCACCCACAGGTTTGATCCCGAAGGCTTTGCCCAAGCACTGCCGGAGCCAGCCCTGGCAGAGCTGCTCCAGCTCCCAGGAAGCCTTTGCTCTCCCCACGAGGCCTGTCTGCTGGCACTGTCTGTCCCTTTGCCCAGCTCCGCACAGTCTGGCCAAGCAGCCCTGGGCAGCTATTCCATGAGGATCACTGCAGCACCCTGCCTTTGCCAGCCCCGGCCATGCTGCCACCAACCCATGGTTGCTCTCACAGGTTTTACCAGCAAACTGACCTGTGTAGGAGCTTACAGGGTGAGGCAGGCTTGCTTAATCCAAGGGGGTGATTCTGCAAGCGCTGCACTGCCCACCTAGCCCAGAGGAGCACAGACCCCCATGCCTACATTCACTGGCATGATAGGTGGTGACTAGTTTAAGTTCTTTGGGGAATGATCCTTTAAAATGATTCAACTCAACTTTGGCTCTTGGGGAACTTTAAGCTCTTTTCTGCTGCCCCTGGAGTGATCACGGCTTCCTGGGAGCCCCCTTCCCTTTGCCCCAGCCCTCCTGGCACACCGTGAGTTTACTCTGGAGCAGGTTGGCCCCTGACAGCCCTTTATCATGAGGGGAGTGTGGTTATCCCAGAACCTTTAATCAGAGAGATAAGGAAAATGAAGTTACATATGGGAGGTGGGATAATTGAAACTAATAATATCTGCTGTGCCTTATGTCTTCAGGACAGTTGTTTTCAGGTTAGGATGGGTACCTGTGGAGTCCAGACACTCCAGCTCCAGACATTCCTCTTGGTGCACCCTGTGATTGTTGGGGGGACTAGTCTCTAAGCAGGTGGGTGCTGGGGGGATCAGTGCTGCTCCTGGGAGAGCAGAGGGGGAGAACAGCTTTGCTCCTGTCCACTGAAAGCTGTTGTCGTGTTTTAACAAAATAAAGATGAGAGGTTTTCTGCTCTCCATTCTGACTGTGTAATTTCTCTTTCGGCTTTGAACTCGATCGAGGATGAACTCCTTGCTGGGGAGTTGGGGAGCGCGGAGGGGAGCGCTCGGGCACCATCCGGACGGGGAGCTTCAGCAGGGCTGTGCGTGCTGAGCCAGCAGAGCAGCAACGGCCTCATTCTGCGCTGGCTTTGCTGAGGCAACAGGGAAAGTCTCCACCTAGTTCAGACCTTGGCCTGTGGTAGCTGCTTGGGTGCTTCTCTGGGCGACATTCCCCTCCAGCCAGGCTGGGGCCACAGCCTCCTCCTGTCCCATGTGCCAGCACAGGGTGCCATGCTGTCCCCAGCCCCCTTCACCCTGGTTGTCACCCTGAGGAGCTGCACGGTGACACTGGGGTCAGCTCTGGCTCAGCACTAATGCTGGCCTGGGAATGCTGCAGGCAGAGCTGCTCCAGCTTGGAAAATGCAGGAACCGGCTCCTGGCCTTGCACTGGGACAGGGCCATGGTGGCCCTGGGGGACTGGGGCTCCCCTCTGCCTGCTATGGACTGCTGGGTGCTTCCTGCTCCTCTCCCTCCTGCCTGCGGACAAGCAAAGAGCAGGCAGCCCTGAGACATCACCAGCAGGTACCTGGAACAATGGGGTTTCTACCACAATTAGATATTTAATAAATGTATTAATATAATCTTACAAGACAGCTACTAAATGGGCAACTGCTCCAGGCAGATGCCAGATTTCAGACTGCAGGCAGAGAACTGGTGTGTAATGCAGCCTTCAGGGGTGCCCTGGCTGCTCGTTGCCAGCCTGGTCTTGGGGAGGATGGATGTACACATGGATCCCATGGGAGGGATCCCTGCTGTGTTCAGCACAGAGCACACAGGAGAGCCCAGTGGGCCAGTTTCTGTTTGTTGCCCAGCTGGATATCAGCCCCTCTTCATGTTGTTTCCCTATCTTGTATTAGTACACTTCAATACTCCATGAAAGGGAAGTTCTGGATAATTTAATCCTTGAGTGTGCTGGAGGATAACAGAAAGGCCATGGCTTTGCTATAGATGTGGTGGTGATGGGGGCCAGGAGGTGAGATCTGCCTTAGCTGAGCCTGCTGCTCTTGCTGTAGTCAGAGGAAATGACTCTGTCACCTCTCAGTGCTTCCAAACCCTCTGCTTGGTGCTTCCAGGGGAAGCCAGGAACCCTCACAGGACACAGAGCAGGGAACACTCGTTGTGGTGAGGGCTCTGTGAGTTTCAGCCAAGCCCGTTTTGAACGCAACATCCCAGCAGGACCCAGCTTGGATCTGGGTGCAGGGCACAAGGAGCGGAAGGATGAACCATGGCAGTGTGGGGCTGCCATCCCACAGGGAGTGAGCAACCCTGAGCACTGGGATCTGGAGCTGGGCATGGCTGTAGCCATGTGGTCTGCCCTGCACCTCCCTGCACCCTTCCCATTCCATGTTGCCCAGATCAGTTGGGGTTTCACCAGGGTCCAGGGCCACTTTCAGGCTCTATACTACCTTGGTTGACAGAGCCATGACAGGGATTTTGCCCTCTGAATGCACCCACAGGCCATGTGCCAGGCAAGGCAGCACGCAGCTCTGCCCTCTCCCTGCATCTGGCTCTTGATGGCATTTTAATGCCCTTTAATGTCTCTGGACCAAAAAGCATTTTCTCTGCACAAATAACACTGCACCTGTGGCTGCTGCCTGTTGGAACCTCCCTGAGGGCTCTGCAGTCACTAATAAAATCAGTGAGTCCAAACCTCCCCCTGAGCTGGGCGGGAATGTGTTTGCCCAGGGATAAACCAGTGACGAGTACAGCTGGAGCAGGGCTGGGATAATGCTGTCCTCACCCTGCCCCGCAGCAAGGGGTCGGCACGCTTGGTCCTGTACACTCCTGCACGCTTCCTGAGGCACAGCCCATAGCCAAGTGCTTCATCTCATGGCTCCGTCTAAGGTCCCTGTAAAGGAGCAGTGATGACACATGATAGTGTCATCTTTTGGGGCTTACGGGGGGCAGTGAAAACCAGCCGCATTGGAAGAGCATCCCTGCAGATACACACAAACACACACACACAAACACACAGAGAGCATCAATAACAATAATGACTTCCAAAATTAAACCAGCCTCAGGCAGGTATTGGCACAGACAGGGCTCAAGCAAAACACGAGCAAAGGTTTCTTGGGACCCAAGCTCAAGGAGGCCATCGGAGGTTGGTGGCAGGGGTTAGAACAGTTCCTGGTGCCTGTCCTCAGGTGGGACAGCAGCATCGCACCCTCTGCCCTGCCCTAACAGCAAAGCTTAGTGCCACCAGCCACACTCAATGCCCATTCAATGCCAGGGAAGGCAGGTCCCAGCCTGACCGTGGGACAGTGTTTGGCTCTGCCCCTGCCAGCTCCAGCAGATGGGACCTCTGGGATACACTGCTCATGAGGAAGGGGACACAATGTGGGGTTCAGTGTGGGGTGCAGGCACCCACCTCTTCAGCCATCCCCTCCAGCCCATCTGAGCCCATGGGATGCAGCATGGCCACTCTGCCAACCACTCCAGATGCATTATTGCTTTTCCTTTCCCTTTTACAGGCCTTAGCACTGAAGCCAAGTGAAGAACCTCAGAACTGCACTGCGCACCATTTAACTCAGCTACGATTTCGGTAGCAGCCAAGTATCTCTGCCACCACTGAGACCCTGCGTGCTGTTTTTAACCCTCTCTGCCCATTGCTCCCATCTCCACACCTGAGCAGGAGCTCTAACTCACCGTCCATCCGACAGGACTGCTCCCCACCATGTTTCAGCGTCTCACCAGCCTCTTCTTCAGTGACAGCAGCACTCCGGAAAGCCTTGAGGAGCCCAAACCCTTTGTCGAGGAGGAGGAGGAGGAGGATGGCTGGCTCATTATTGACCTTGCAGGTGAGGAAAGCAGTGGGGACTGGCTTCCACAGCCTCTGATGCACCTTGGCGCTCTGGAGCTGGGCAAACCTTTGGAGATGACAGCAGAGGAGCATCCACCACGTGTGCTCAGCTCTGTTGTTCATCCCTCTTCCCGTGGTCACCCAGCCCTGTGGTTGCTGCAGCAGCTCCCGACCTGTTGCTGTGGGCAGCACTTTGCCATGAGGAGCTGGGCTCAGCTTCTCCTTGCAGTGCCCCTGCCAAAACCAAACTGGGAGCCTGTTCCCAGACAAAAACCCTGGTCCCTGGGTGCTGGTGAGGACCATGGGGCCCCTGCCGGGGATGTGCTGCAGCAAACTGGCCACGTTTGGGTTATTTGAGTCCATCGGGAGAGCAAATCTAAACTCCAAAGGGCTTCTCTTCCCAAATCATTCCCAGCACCCATGCCAACAGCGTTCAGACAAGGGATGTTTGGCGCAAGGTCCCGGAGGCTCCCTGTTCCCAGGGATGACAACAACCACCCTGAGTCCCCTTTGACACCAGCCAAGCAGATCAAATTCCTTGTGTGCAAAGCTTTTCCAGCTCTATTAAGACCTTGGCATTTCTATTGTAGAATTGATGACTCAACCAAGTGCAATGATGATTTTATGACCTTTTGCTTGCAAATCAAGCAGCAAACTTGGACAAACAAGCCTGCCTCTGCAGGAGCTCCTCAGTGGCCACAGTCTGCTTTTGCAGCCTCTGGTTAGTTGTGGTGCCCCAGCCCAGGGGACCACAAATGTGCCCTGAAGTTTTAGGAGAAGGATTTTGTCCTCCCTCTTGCAGGCATCTGTTCTCAGATGTTCCTGTCCCCTGCTCACTGAGCAAAGCTGGTTTCCATGGTATGAGTCATTTGTTAGGGATTTTCCCCCATTCAGTGAGCTGGAGAAGGGACCAGAGCACAGGCAAGCCTGGGACAGGGGGTGTGGACAGCCCTGAGCCTGCTGAGGTGGATGGTGGATGGGTGGTGTGGGCATGGGCAGCCATGGAGGATTCCCTGTCCTCTGGGCTGCCCTGGGGGGGTCACAGCGGTGACACAGGAGAACGATGGTTGGAAGGAGGTCCCTGGAACAACTCGCATGCAGCTGCCACATGTCTGGGCCAGCTGGCAACGGCTGCAGCGTGCCCAAAGCGCGCCAGAAGGAGCCAGGAGTTTCCCCACACAGAGAAAGCTGGGCTGTGCCCTGATCCCCTGGGTCCAAGACTGCAGCCAGCCCAGCAGGGATGCAGGGATGGCTGTGGGACAACAGGCTCCCTTCTCTTTCCCAGTCAAGCTGCCACATTCTCAGTGCAGAGCGGCTGATCAGCAGGGTAACTGCACAGCAGGGTGACTGCCTGGGACGTGCCACCCCACTGCTAATCCCTGCCGGCCCTGCCGCTGCCTTTCCCTGTAGCATTCCCTGGCTGGTGAAGGACTGATTTATTTCAGCTCTATTTCTGAGGCTGGAGTTATGCAAAGCCCTTTACAAACCTGGCTCCAGCCCCCATCCTTCACCTTTGAGCCACCGCAGCCGACAAGCATCTCAGCCTGGCTCCCTCCCAGCCTAATGAGCCTCCAAACTCATTCCCTCTCAGCCAGGTCTTTGAGCCATGTTGCAAAAATGCACCTGAATCAACCAGAGATCACAGGAGTATTTTGGATGCGCCTCTTGTCCCATCACCCAGCCTGGCTCTGCTTGACACCCAGGGACGGAGCAAAGACCATTTCCCGATGTTTAAGTAGTATGGCTGCAAGTAAGCCAGGGATTTCAGGATCCCAAAATATTCCTTGTGACATTGAAACCTGCCTTGGCAAAGGATGGGGATGGGTTGCCAGGGCTGGCAGGGGCAGGGTTCAGCTGTGCTGGGTCCCCTGCTCCCCTGTTGCAGGAGCACTATGGGACCAGGAATGCTCTAGCTGGGCTCAATGGCTGTCTCCTGCCTGACAAATAATCTCCAGCCTGGAATGTCAACACCTATTAATAGCTTGGTATCCTGACCTGAGGAAAGATGCTCTCGTGTTCGCAAGGCTAATTGTGGCCTGCCCTAAGCCCTGGGCTGGGACATCATCTGCAGGAGGAGCCGGGGACATGCGGGTGGCGAATGCCGGCCCTGTGCTTCATGTGCTGTGTTTCTCCACCACAAGAACACATTCATTGCCCAGAGAAGCTGTGGCTGCTCCATCCCTGGCAGGTTGGATGGGGCTTGGAGCAACCTGGTCTAGTGGAAGGTGTCCCTGCCTGTGGAACTGGATTATCTTAAGGTCCTTTCCAAACCAAACCATTCTATGATCCTATGATTGACCTCTGATTTCTCCTGTGCCCTCACCTAGCTGCAGGGTCATATGTGTCCATAGATATACTACCCTGCATTCCCCCTGCCCCTCTGAGACCCTGTTCCTTGAATTCCCCTGATGAGGCTGGGAACAGGTCTGGATACACTCAAGAGCCCAAGATTAGGCGCAGGCTCCCTTCCTATAACCCAACCAGTAATTCCGAGCACAGGCAGCCCAGAAAAGCACCAGCCCAAGTGCTTTTGCCAGGCAGAGGTGAGGAAAGCTGGGGCAGCTCCTGGATCAACCACTCCAAATTTGGCCTCTAGTGGACTGAAGCTGAAGGTGTGGTGAGAACCTTTGCTGAAGAATGTATTCCCCTGTTTCCTTCCAGGAAAAAAGGTGTGAACTGTTTTTTCCTCTCTGTGTGCTTGGTTTCCATGTTTGCGAAGTGCTGGGTGGTGTTTGTGAGTGCAGGCAGGCCAGTGTTCCTCCCGGGTGGCACAGCCCGGTTCCAGTGCCATAAGAACAGGCAAAAGCAGCATTTCTTGCTGGCTGAATTCCTTCCTTCATTTTGGCAAGGGGGAAAAAAATTGCTGCAGGAAAACCCTGCTGATTTCCCCCAGTTTTTTGTTAAACTGCCTAAACAGAACCATTTCTCCAAGAAATCTGGAGAGGGACTTTTTACAAAGGCATATAGTGACGGGACAAGGGGTAAGGACTTCAAGGTGAAAGAGGGGAGATTTAGATTGGATCTTAGGCAGAAGTTCTTCCCTGTGAGGGCGCTGAGGCGCTGGCACAGGGTGCCCAGAGAAGCTGTGGCTGCACCATCCCTGGCAGTGTTCAAGGCCAGGC
>NW_009920068.1:0-218 GCF_000696875.1 Nestor notabilis | reverse complement strand
TAAAACGGTGAACCCCCCGGCCCCCCCACCCGCTGTGGTGCAGAGGGTGCCGGTTGGGGTGCAGGGGGGGGCACTGCTGGTGCCTCCCTCGCCATGAGTCCCATCGACACCGTGCCCGTCCGTAGCGGCGGTGATGACGGTGGGGTGTCTCTTGCACTAACGATGCCCCTTTCTCTCCCCCCTCCCCTCCCCACTGTACATGGTATGTGTGTGTGTCC
>NW_009920067.1:70672-71010 GCF_000696875.1 Nestor notabilis | reverse complement strand
GTGCTGGTGTGGGATTTGGATGAAAGTGACCTATTTTAAAGACCTTTTCTTGCTTCCCCTCAGCATTGCATGTGGCGGCCGATTCCGTTAGCCAAATAGCGTTTCCCAACCATTTTAATTTGTCAGATTAAAACATCTCATGGAGGCTAGATTTCTGCAACCCGCGTGTGGGTATGGCTTTGGGAATATCGTTCCCCCTGCTTTGCTGCAAAGCATCTTCGGAGCATTAGAGTTCACCTTTGTCACTGTGGAAGCAGAAATAAATATAAAGGCAATACCTGGGTGCCTGGAACATGCAGTTGTACCATTGTGTTGGGCGCGGTACAAGAAATGGGGGG
>NW_009920067.1:40378-70641 GCF_000696875.1 Nestor notabilis | reverse complement strand
GGGGGGATTAAAATGGTTCTTGTCAAGTGTAGATCTTTACGTGCCTCAGGAAAAAAAATGACAGAATGGTATTAGCCTGGAGGACTTGAATTTATTTTCCCAGGAAAAGCGCTTCATGTTGATCATGCCTTGTCTCTGCTGCTTATCATGGCATGGAGTATTTCATTAGGTGGCATTTTAGAGGCTGAGTTGGTTAAATAGCAGTTGCATTAACTAGTTGAACAAATTGTGTCCTTCACCTTTGACTATTGCATTTTGAGAGCCCTTACAGCAGTGTGTCCATGCATGCCAAGGGCGGATTAATAAGATGTTACCTAAAGGTTTGTCTGTTATTGATTCCTTACTATTAATGCTATTTATAGTGCGTTTGACATGGCTCTTGTTTTATGTATTTGGGTAAAGGATGTTGGCTTGGAATGCTTCAAATGGTCCCAAAATACCACCCCTAACATTATATATATATTTATATTGTGGAACAGTACTGTTGGATCTTCAGTGTCTGAAAAATAGCTTTAGTAGATAGCACATCATAATAGTGAAAACATGGTGGAAAACTCTTGCATTTTGACACTAGGGAAGGTTTGGTTTCATGTTTCAGGATTCCAGAATAACAACTTCTGTTGCAATAAATAGGATTTTAGATCCATTTTTCTTGAAATTACTTTGAGCTTCCCTTCTTGCCTTTGTGCCTGTTCATAGCAAGCGTGTCATAGTTTTTGCTACTTAAGTCCAAGGGCAAACCTAATCAACGACTGGTTTGAGCCTTCATATTAGATTCTCCACAGCATTGGCCTAGTTCTGGCTGGTATGTTTGCCATTTTTAGGACTCCTCTTCCTTTTATCTGTAGACTGAAATACATTGATAAACTTGAACCTTAATTTGTCTTTTGAACTTGAGAGAATGTTTTTTCTCCTCTGTTAAGAATGTCTCACTGAAGAGAAAGTGATTCTGATACAACAGCTTAAATTAAATTTAATCCTCTTGAAACACCACTGCCTGAAGTAAAAACTCCTTGGATAGTTTGATATTTTTTTCTCTTTTACTTAGACTGAAATTAAGTGCTGCATGTAGAGGACCAGATGTTGGCCTTAAAATTACGTACAGATAAGGTGATTTAGGCCTCAAGTTAGGCTATTGGAAAAAGTTATCTATCATATGTCCTTCCGTTAAATTCTCATGTAAGGCTGGAGAATTTTAAATGCTTACCTCCATCTAAATACCATTTCTGTTTGTGCAGTGTTCATCTTTGCCTGTCCATTATAATTCATCAGGTTTTGTCACTGGAATAACATATTTTTTAATGAGTTGTTAGCCTCAGTTTTTATGCTTGGTGGGACACGTTAGAAGAGAAGCAAATATCACACTAATAATTACATCTTCAGATGTATCCTAGTAGTGGATTTCCTGTAATGAGGATGTTTTGTAGAGAACAATAGATATGGCAGTGAATTCAGAGATTTGTTTTAAAGATGTAGGTAGCTGACTCTGCAGTAGTGAGATCCACTTAGACACAGCCATTCCATGCTCAACGGGAACATTAGGTGGTTTCCAGGTACTTCATTTTCAGGTGCTAATTCTCTAAGACAGATGGATGGACTATTGCTGTTGTCTCTCACTTCCCTCTCTTCTGCAAGCATATACTTCTGATTTAACTTAATAGATGCTACAGTCGTTTGCAAAATGTTCCTCATAAAAGTTTAGTTGACAGTATGGATGTTTTGTCAAATAAGAAAATATTCAGAGTTGTTCTGGCTCTCTGTGATCCAGAAGTGGTAAGAAGCTGTGATAAATACTACTTATCTTGTTCTATTCTCAATGTATTTTGGAGAACACTTGCATAATCACTAAGATCCTATCTTAGAAGTATTTTCTGTTCTGTTTCTGTTCATATTAAAATCAGGTAAACAGTGTATTGTTATGTTGAATTGTGCACTAGAAACTACAGAAAATCTTTGGTATTACCAGTGGTGACCTGGGCTCTTGTCTTCTGAATTACAATGATTATGGGTGGCTACTGCATTTTTCTGTTCAAGTATGCTATCTAGTGTGGAGATTTTTAGTTTTATTTCTCTTTTTGAACCTGAAGAACTTAATTTCAACTCTGGTCTTGAATCATCTCTGAATTAGAGTTATCCTGGGTCTGACAGCAGGGTTTCAGTTAGGGGTAGCACAGACCTCCTCCCTCAGTTAAGAGTGCTTGAGACAAGCTTGCCTATAGCAGTACAGAATGTGCCTTACTCTTCTGCACAAACTGCTCATTCTTGACCAACGTGACACAGGATGACACCCTGGTCTGTGCAGCCTTGTGCTCTCTGGTGAGTTCCTGTTACTCTAGAAGCTGATTTAGGTGTGTGGTACCATCCTTCACCTACCTTTTCACTTATGTCATTCCACTGGCTCTGGTCTTTGATCCTGCAGTGAGCCACACCAGCAGAAAGCTAACCTAAGGAAAAATGCAAGGAGTTTTGTGTCAGTTTGGTGATCTGAAAATGCTCTGTGCACAGTTTAGTGATGATACAGACAACCCAATTTAGATCAAATTATTCTGCCATGGAACTACAGGTTGTTCAAAGAGAAATGTATGGAGACAGAGGTGGTTGGTGATGCTTTTTCCTAAACCTGTAGTAGTTAGATTTCAGGATTCTTTTTGTTTTATTGTTCTTTAACATGCTGAGGAGTTGCTCATCATACATTGATTTCTGTGTGGAGGAGAGACTGGGGGAAAAAAAAAATTCCAATGGATGGAGGGTCAGAAAACCACTAATCCCTTCATGTGAAGTTCCAGAGGGAGCTCAGCTGTGCAGAGCTGTGAAGCAGAGTCCTTCCTGTGAAAGCAGAACTTAAAATATAAAAACATGAAATCAGAGGTAAAGTGCAAAGTGTCTGAGGGGAAAGTGTGCCCAACATGGGAGGAAAGGTTGGAGAGCTGTTTAAAAGCACAGTTGGCTTTTAGACACTGTGTTCCCTCCTCCTTGTCTAAGTGCTCATTTACAGTACAAAACATGGAGGCAGGAATACTTTCTGAAGGCCCTTAGAAACACAATGGACATCAGACAGCACAATGGGTGCTCCAAACGTGGTTTCTTAAAGCAGTTTTTAAATATTTGGTGATCACTGGAATGACAGTATTTTTTTAATTACCAAAGGGAAAACACTGAGAACTTTTAATACTTTGTGAGAAATTCAGGGCATTGTTACTCTCGTCTGTTATTATTTTTTACATCCTGCTAAGTCCTGGTTTCTTTGCCAGAAGAAAAGGCAAGGTAGCCACTGTAAACATAGCATGAAATGGCCACAGCAGCAACAAGTTTTGTCTAAACAGAAAAGTTTCTCCAGTTTAAGCGGAGCTTCCTGAGTCCAGATCTGCAGAGTCAGTTGCACACTTACGTTGTAGCTTAGAAATAAGTTTTTCCTTCTCTTAGAGGTATGATGAGGACAGTCCAACATGAGTTACAGTGGTGATGATGGCTGCTTAATCCGAGTGGACAGTAGCTAATAGTTTTGCCTGTTGTGTTGCTTGGCTAGATACAGTTTTGATTTTTCTCTAGGGGTCAGGATGGGGTGACAGCATGAGATTTACATATTGAATATTGTCCTTAGAATGGGAAAGGCTACAAATGTTTTGCTTTGGGGAAAACTTAGATCTTGAGGAAAGAAGTAAAAATCATAGCACACTGAAGCTGGTGGGCTCCACTGTTTTCTGTGCCTGTGATCTTCCACTGACCCTTATTACACTCCTGGCTACAGCCATGCAAATATTTTCTTTAGAGTGAGAGGTAATTTTATAAAAACAGTTTTCTCCCACGCTCATCAAGTGTAATGTGTTTACAGGGCAGCTTTCTATTGGGATGTGGGTGCATGGTGCCTGTGAATTTAGTTGGAAGCTCTTGCTGTGTCAGTTTATGTCAGGCCATGTTGGAAAAGTAAGCTTTGATGTCCAATATTAATCTAAAATTTTTGCTTATAGCTTTCAGATTGAAAGCCAATGTGTGTTATACCTGACTTCTTAAATGTGAATGAAGTTGCTTTCAGCCTGTCACTTAGCTCAGCTAAACTTCAAACCCCCTTTTCTTCCCTTTAGTCTGCTGCCATTCACTGAGCATCAGCAGACACAGTTTTTGAGGAGCTAGAACCATTAGAAGCAGTCCCTCTCTTTGCTAGTTCAGCTTCAGTTCATTCTAATCTGGCTGATTTTGTAACCTGGGGAAAGCTTTGGGATCCAGGAGCATGGGAAAGTGGAATATGCGAATGCAAGAATGTTGAAAGGGTAGGGAACATTTCTTGTAACAGTTTTTGGCTTGTTCCCCGTCCATGTGTTCAGTCTGTTTTCCAAGCATCCAGCAATCCTTCCTCTTCTCTGGTATACTCAAAGGCAATAACAGACCCAGGAGCCCGTTCCCAGAGTATTGTTGTGTTGGGATTTCTTGGAAAGAATCTCATGTGGGATTGCACGTATTTATTATTTTTGCCTCCCTCACCCTTCTTAATATGCAATTCTTATTTCCCACCTCAATCTCCTTTTAATTGGTGACTGTCACTCCCTGCCCTAGCTGAGGAGATGAGAAAAGAGGTTATTTTTGCTAACACTGTTTCTCAAATAGGCCACGGGTGTACAGTAAGTAGTGCAGCAACTTTCTCCATCAGATATTGGGATTTCTCAAGCTGCGTCCCGGTGGCAGCACAACATGTTTCTTCTTTGGTTCTGCCTTGCAGTTGTCACTAGGATTAGCTCCTCCCAGTTCCCACTTCCTTGTAACCCAATCTGAATAAAGATCATGGGATTTGAATGTGCTTTGCTGCTGCTGCTGCTCTGCATGTTTGGATTGTCTCCGGGTTCTTTGTATATTGTACACCATGATCTTCACTTTTTGGCTTTGCCTGTTCCAAGGAGCAGTTGACAGTTGTTAAAATCAGTTCTGGGCCAGCCATGATTTGATGCGATTAAACTGTGTTAAATGTGTTCCAGAACTGTTTCTTGGCCTAGATAGCAAACTAGTTAAACCCTGGTTTTGAGATCTATTTATGTATGATTTGGCTGCATACCCCTAGGTGAGCTGTCATCTTCTTCAAGGGTCAGAGCACAGGATCTAGGCATAGCACGTGATGTTCTTTAAATCCACCTTTAAATCCACCACCCTCCCACATCTCCTTGGGCTTTTTTATTACTCTTTGCATATCGAAGTCTTATCTTGGGAATTATGTAGCAGACTAACTGTAGTAATGCAGTTTCCCCATCCATAAATACTAACTCTGTTGCAGTGATATGATTTTTCCCTGGCATCAGCCGAACAGGTACAAACCTCACTTTCTACTTGGCTGAGTACACCCTAGTAGACAGGCAAGCTCCTAGACTGAGGTTTCTGGGAAGGTTTGCAACTTTAATTAAAAAAGAGGGTAACTTAGGCCTTGACAAAGTTTCATGCTGGCTTCTAAAAGTGCGTATCAAAGTTGGGAAGGAAATAATGATACGTTTCAGATGCAGGGCCTTGCTAAGAATGCCAGGCTCCATTTTTATTAAGGTTAATTGCCATATAGCAAACCCTGAACTCTTACCTGGGTTTTTGGCTTAATTTTCCGTCTTCCCTTTACACACAAAACCCCCTCTAACCCATGCTTTGAAGTATTTAAAACTAGGTTAGTCTCTGGCTGGAGGTGTGTGGTAGAACCTCCTGTTAATTCTTGCTGGGACCTGCCCGTTTTGCAGCAAGAATGCAGGCAAACCCATCCGAATGCTGATCATCTGTCCTTTGTGGAGGATGGAAGATTATTTTTTCCTTCATTTGGCACAGTACATGGGTGAAGGAATTCTAGAGCATCTCCATCCCAAAAGCCACATCAGGTGCCCAGAGCCTTACAAGCAAGAGTGCATGCCCATGGAGGGGGAGGAGGAGCGCTTCATCAGGATGCTTGCTGTGAGTTCAGTTGATTGCATGGCTGTCACTGGAGATACTTCCTTCTCCCACTCTCAGAAGATGTTGTTGTGAGCTGCTGGCTCAGAAGTTGACTATGTTCATACCAGATCAACCTACACAGCAGTCCCAAACTGACCAGAGTCTTCCAAATTTCATTCTTGCTGGCTGGGAAGACAGAGTGCAGGGTTGCAAACTCTTACAATAACCTGTGCTTAAGAAAAGGTCAATATGTGTGCTTTTAATCCAAAATAAAATGTTCCAGAAGCATCAAGTTCTCATCCTCCCCATTACCTTTGATTTCATTGCAGTACTGATGTTCTAAATTTGTTTGTGAAAACAAGACTGGGCAAAAGATTTGTTCCTGATTTGACAATAACAAGCAGAGCACTTTGGATACTAGACTAACATGAAAATAGTTTACTTATAGAGAATGTGATTTACCTGCACTGGCTCACAGTAAGTCACAAACCCGTAAAGAACATTTAAAGAATTCTTTACTAGTTTATTGAAAAGTCCTTTTCCAAAATACTTTAATGGTAGGTGCTTTTTCTTAAATAGCTCCTCCCTCTTGGAAGTATGAATTCACACACTGTTTGAAGCATCTGTTGCAGGAGTTGGTGGTTGTGGGTGACTGCAGGCAGGCCATCACCTGGGGCTTCAGAGCCTTTCCGCAGTGGCTGGTCCAGCACCAGGGTGTTTGCTCCTTATTTGAATAGTCTTCCCATTGCACACCCTGGTACTGAAAACTAATTACGGTAGTGACTATAAACTGGTCTAATCACTATGCTTCTCGTAGGTATTACAAATATTTTTATGTTTAAATAGAAATAGCTATCATTAGTATGATGAGAAATGAAATATTAGTACACAAATAGAAATCTAAGTAAGCTATAACACAGATTATCTTACCTATGTGATGTTTTTGTACTTTTCTCTGAGTTGGCAGGATAATAATAGTAATTCCCAGTTATGAATTTCATCCATAAATCTCAAAATACTTTAAATGGATGATGAATGTATATATATTTTTCATGCTTATAAGGTGGAGATGATGCTGAAGAGGCGTAGAGGAGTGGTTTGCCCAGCATGAGTGATGGTAGAGGTAGAAGAATTTGTCTGCTTGGTCCCCAGTTACCATCTGACCACAGGACTGCAGCACCCTCAGGTTGTAAAGCAGAAGCAGCAGTGTAGAAGGTGCTGTGGAGGGTGTGCTGTACCAGTGTCCCAGATCTCTTCCTGAAAGTCTGGCCCTGACTTCCTAATAATGCAGGGGGGTGGGTTTTTTTTGTTTCATCATATAAGCACTATGTGATTTTTCTTCTCATAATGGCAGTTTGATGCTGTTCAGTAATGACTGGCTGAATCTTGAAATCTGCGATATTCTGTTACTATGATGTGCTTGTTGCTGGTTTTTGTTTTTAAATACATCTGAAAAGGGCCTTTAATGCATTGTAGATAGGTCCCTGAACTTGATGAACAACAAAGTCTTTCATTCTGGGAGTCAGTCACACACAGGGATAACTGAGCACTTATCACCTAAGTAAAAATAGTCTTATGCATATATAATTGCAAGACTTGGGGATTGTCTGGACGTTTTCATGGAGCTCTTTGGAGGCAGAGTGTACCTGTTATCCTGCTTGCGCGGTCCCTACTACTGATGAATCTCACATCTTCATAAGGGTCAAGTTATTGTGTAATGCAGATGTCTTCTGTAGAAACCTGAGAGTGTTCTCACCTGGAAGGAAGAAGAGCTTTGAGCCCCTGTAGCATCAAGAGTCTGTAAGTACTGCAGAGCGAGCCATTGCTCAGCTCATCACAAGTAACTTTCATATGTTCTAGATTCTACCTCAGCTGTCTCTGCACAGAGGTTTGCAGTGTTGGTACTGCTTTAAAGCATGTGTATGCAGTGTAATTGCTGGGGCTTATTTGGAAATAATAAAACTAAGGATTTTGTTGCTTCACTCATATTATTTTAAAACTAGAATAACCAAAAAAACATTCAAACCTTGAAATCTGAGTGCCAGTGTGGACGTGCTCAGTATTTTGGGACCTTGGTTTTCGGAGGTATTTTTGTTCAATGTTGCCACAGTCATGGAGTATGAAATTGAGCAAGTTTTCTCTGTGATACACTTTCAGCTTTGGAACTAATGCTACCTGTGCTGGTTTGAAATAGTTCATACTTGTTTATCATGCACATTGCAAAATCTACCTACCCATTTACATAGGTGTTGGGGAAACAAGGATGATAGGGACTAGCATGAGTGGTACGGAGCAGCATGAGTGGAAGGAGAGTATGGTATGAGTTGTGATTCTGCTTGTTCTGGTTAGGAGGCACTGAGCACCTGCTGATTTAGGGGTTTTCTAGATGTGATTTCGTGCCTGTGATTAGCATTTCTAAGGACATGACACATTCAGTCTCACCGCTAAAATACGTTCTGTAAATATGTAAACAGAAAATTACAGAGATGGTCACTGTCCGTCTGTCCTGACGAGTCTCCAGAGGTAACCCAACAGGACTCAGCATGCTCTGCTGGGCTGGTTGATAGAACAAATCAGACTGCAAACCTAGGAGTAAAATCCCTTCTCTGAGTGGAGTTACCACCTCCTTTTCATGCTTCCTTAATGTCTCATTTTCTTTCTCTTCAATCGCCAGGACAGGAGATTGAGATGTTTAGGTACCCTGTTTCAGAGTCTTACCATTTTACTCTTTGAAGTGTTAAGGTCCAACTCTGTAGAAAACTTCATCTGCTTTGCTGAGATCTGTAATTACATTTTAGCCAAAATCAGACATACGTTATGCCAGGATTCCTCAAGGTAGATGATGAACAGTAATAACAGGACTTGTAAGTTCAGGGGACGTGTGAGATCCTCCTAAGATGGGGTCTCTTAAAAATCTTTCTCTGGTTAAACTCTGCAAATGGGACCTGGTTGGTTGATGTTATTCTTGGAGCATTGTCCCTAAGTTGAGAGCAAAGCTGTGTTTTGCTGCTTTGAGAAATTATTGGTATTCAGTCTGAATTGAGCAGGCTAATACTGATCAGCTTGTGCATAAGGTGGAGATGGCAATCTTCTTAATTTCATATTTAATCACCAAAAAAATCACAGCAAAGAGGTACCAAATAATTCATGGTGCTGTTTAGTGGGAACCGTGTGACCACTGGGTTTTAATTCCCTTCTATAATTCTCACTTTATTGCTGTTTTTTTATTGTTGCTGTTTAAAATTAAGTCATAAATTGTGAGGAGCAAGGAAAATGGTCATGTACCATCAAGTTTGGTGCCAAGAAGGATCTTGGAGATTTGCTTCCAAGATTTTGCAGGTATTTCTGCTTTAAAACCTGTTATTTCTGAGCTTGCAAGTCATGTTGAATGTGTTGAGTTCAGGTATTGCATGGAGGATGAATCTCCTTGTGACGTGGAGCAGTCACTGCACGTGTCCTGGCACGGGCCTCTCCTGAGTTCTAATAAATACAGACAAAGTATGAATGCCTCTTCACTGCAAGAGGCGTGTTCTCCCTCTGCAGGGCAACCTTCTGCATGCATACACATCCAGCAGCTCCTCTGTCCCTGGTGCAGTAGGTGTACTTCCTCTGCAGGAAAGGTGCTTCTTAGAATGCTTACCTCATATGGAAGGAATAACTTTATAAAGCCTTAAAGTGAGAGGGACTTTTGACAAGGGTCTGCAGGGACAGGACAAGGGGGAATGGCTTTAAACTGACAGAGGAGAGACTGAGATGAGCTCTTAGGCAGAAGCTCTTCCCTGTGAGGGTGCTGAGGTGCTGGTACAGGGTGCGCAGAGAAGCTGTGGCTGCCCCATCCCTGGCAGTGTTCAAGGCCAGGTTGGACACAGGGGCTTGGAGCAACCTGCCCCAGTGGAAGGTGTCCCTGCCTGTGGGCAGGGGGTTGGAGCTGGATGAGCTTTAAGGTCCCTTCCAACCCAAACCAGTCTGTGATTCTGATTCTATGAGAGCTGTTTCCAGTTTACAGTGACTTAAACGTACTATGCTTTATCATAGTAAAAGCCACTTGCCTGTATATCTCAAAACCTGTAATAAAACAGGCATAAATAAGCATCAAAAAATGTAGTGTTTAAAATATGTCTATAACTAAACACCTTTTAACTTGATTCTCCTTGACCTGTAAAGCATCAGGCCTGCGTCACCTTCCCCATTTTGATGGGGTCTGAAGGGAATATTCTTTTACCCCATGGCATGTTGAGCTTTGAGTTGTCCCAGAGGTAACAGCCAGAAGCAGAGCTGCTGTCCTGAGCTCTGCTCCGAGGGAGAGCTGATCCCTCCTGTTTGGGTTTGGGTTTTTTGGTGGATGTGATGTCATCATTCCGCGAGGTCTGCGCCGCCGCCGCGTTCTCCAGGAAAACAAAACAGGGGGGACGAGACCTGAATGTCAAATGGAAAAAACAAGCAGATCTGATTCTCCCTCTCCTCCCTCCCCTTTTTGCTTTGAAAGGAGCTTTCAAGCTGACTTTATACAACAGGAATTAGCTTCATAGAGAAAAAAAGAGAGTGGGAGAAGCAGTTAGTTCTTTTCAGTTCTTACTATCAGGTTCTCAAAAATAACTTCTTCCTGCCTTGCTGGAGGATGTGATGTATATGATGTGCCAGATGCAGATATAGGGGCATTTTGTAAACACCCAAGTCCTCCTTGCTTCAGGGATCTTTTTTATTAGCAGCCTTTCTCTGCTTTTTACCATTTGGGAGATACTTAAAGCAGCACTGACACTTCTTGTCATGGTTGCATGGGTTTCTACCAGAGAACTATTCCATCCACTTCAGATGTTTGCATAAGTACCATGGCAGTACTAACACCAGCCTTCCACCAAGATTACTGTTGGACCCTGGCCAGGGTCAGGGGAGCAGCCAAAACCAACTGCAGGGCTGATAGAACCAGGCTCATTTTTGTTCAAGCCTGTGGAATTTGAGTGTATCTGAGTTCTTCCTCCTTTATGGAAGCCCTTTTGTGGCTTAGCAGCAACTGGCTTTCATGCAGCTTGTTAGCTATACTGAGCAATATGGTTCATGTAAATATGGACAGGTTTATTCTTTTTCAGACTAAGGTTTTAGCTATTCCATCATTCAAAATGACTCTGCAAAATAATCTGCAGTGAGGTGGTTTTAGGTATTTGAAAGCTATAAACTGAGTATTGGTTCTGGGAAGATAGACTGGTGGTCTCTGAGAAGCTGTCCAGATGTAGTAACAACTTCTGGGCTGTGAGCAACACTGGAACTGATGCTCCTTGGCCCGTTGTGTTCGGGAACCTTAATTACTTCTTGGTTGCTCTTTATAGCTTGGGTCCAAAAAGTAAATACTGTTTTCTGGCATGGCATGTGGAGTTCTCCCTGTCCAGCTGGGCTGCATGGGTGATCTGCATGCATGATGAGGGAGCAGTTCTCACTGGTCAGTTGTTAGGGTGTATCTGCCCAAGGTATCAGGAGATTGTTCTACTTTCCCAGCTCAGAAATGTAAGATCCTTAGAACTTCTAAAATGGACATCTGACTTTCCCTTTGTTTAGGAAACAGGAGCAGTCAGCAAATAGATCGTCTTTTAATAAGGGAAATGTTGCTTGAAACTTTCCTGTTGTTTTTTTCCCTCTCTCTCTTATTTGTCTGTTCCTACCGACAAAAGGCATAATCCATTATTCCAAACTGTTGGAAAAGAGGTTTCAAATTGCCAGGTATGAAATTATGCCGCTCGCTCAGTTACCAGCAGGAAATGGCATGTGAGATGTTTCAAAACCTACAAAGGAGAAAGTTCTTTGTATGTGTGAATTTAGTATTCACAAAAGGTGTCAGATTGACAGCCTTGGAGATTGTGGAGATGGGAATTTTATTTATCCCTAGAGTAGGTGCTGTGCAGAGCTGCAGTAGTGCAAAAATGTCCTGTATTATTCTGCTGTTACACTCTACCAATGCCCTTCACAGGCAGCCTCTGGGGTGAGGAGCTCCTTTCTCCGTGCCCCTTCAAACACTTGGCTGCCAAAGGGATGTGAGGGTGTTCTTTTATGTGTGATGTGGGTGCTTATCTCCTCAAATGTAAACAGATGTGCAAGGAATTTGATAGCATCTACCTCTATCCAGCCACTGGAGCAGAGACATCCTGCAGCCCCCATGTTCTCCAGTTGTATGCAGACTGGTAGTCTCGGGGCAAAAGGTGTTACCAGTCACGAGTCTGTTATTCACTGATTTATTTGTTCTGCAAAGGTTTAACACTTTGTCTTGTGATAAATGTAACTTACATTGAGATATATGATTATAAAATCAGGTAAATAATTCTGCTCCTTTTTTAGTAGACTGGGCACTGGGTGAAATTTAAAGCAGCAGCACAGACCTTGTGTGTTTAATGGTTGGCATACAAAATGGGATGTCAGGCCTTTGTGTTCTTGCTGTGAACTTGTGTGGTCTTGGACAGGTCACCCTTTAGTCACATAAGGATGTTTGCTGCAACTCTGCTATGTACTCAACAAATACCAGGGCTTTTTAAGCCTTGGTAATGAAAGTACAGGTCAGATGCTTCATTGTGAGTTTTGGCTGTTGAAGAATATCCTCTTGAGAGAAAGAAAGGAGATGGAGCAACCTTTGGTCACCAGACCTTTGGTCTTTCCACAAGTTTCCAGACCCAACCTAAGACCTGAAAATGCCAATGTGAATGGAGACATTGCAGGTGCAGTCCTCTCCATCCTGTTGAGTTGACACAGTCAGACAATGTTAGTCATGCAGAGCTGTGTCCTGCAGGCTGTGAAGCCATCGCCCTGAGCTGTGATCTGCTTTCTCCAAACCATATGGACAATATATGGTTTGAAACCAAAGGACTGATAATATTTCAGCTTTAGAATGAATGGTCTTTATTTCAGAGAAATGATTTTATTTTACTTTTCACCAACAATTAAATACCATCAGCCCCAGTGCAAACCATCACTTGTGTCCCAAAAGGAAAACCTCTGCTTAAAAGCTTCTACTGTTCACCAGGACAAAATTTCTAATGTAGTTTTTCAGTATAAACTCTCTGTGGCATGATAAAATCCAAACATCATTAATGAAGATGGATTTTAGGTAACAGCTGATTGTCTTTTCTTGTGCTCTTTTATTATTTTTTCTAAATTTCATGAGCTTTTGTCGTGGTTCATATTTAAATGAAAAATGCTGCAAGTTTTTCTGCCTCAGCACAAGGGCTACTTCACTGCAGCCATAGCTGTGGATAAGGTAGATACTTAAATGCTGTAAGGAAGAGGATCATTCTGAGGGAACCTGGACAGATATGGTGGCAGTATTGAAACTAATGCAGCCAACTTCTCTTGTTTTGTCTAAAAATGTTTGATAAACTCTTCAGGGAAATAGGATGGTGTCTGGGAGGTGTCATGTGAGGAAAGTGTAGTGTTTTCTATGAATTGTCCTTTTGCTAACGTGAAAATGGAGAGGGAACACCAAGCTGTTTTTGGGGCAAGAAAACCCCCAAATAACACCAAAACAAAGCAGCAGGTGATTTATTTCTAATGTCCCCTTTCCAAGGTATGTCCTCCTGATCTCTTGGGACTGTTGCCATGACTGTCCTTGTTCCCTGGTGCTTTACTTCTTCCATATCTTCATAGAGCCAGACCCCTGCATTGCATATTTGCAGAACATCTTAAGGAAGTCCTTCAGACCATGCAGCTTAATCCTGCTCCAGCTATTCCATGTAGCTATAGCTCTGGGTAGTAGTTTTTACCATCTCCATTTACCATCCTTCATTAGATAGCATTACTGTGTGCCTCTGAGTAGTATGGTTTGACCAAGCCGCTGATTGCCTTCAGATCAGATGCTCCTCACAACAGCCACCGCTGCCATCCAGCAGCAAGGTGCTGTTCTGACAGAGGCCTTCGAGCAAAATCCCTGCCAACAGTGAGTGCTTAAGGAGAAATGTAAGATTATTGTAGTTGTATTTTCTTTGCAATGCTATACCTTTACAGGTCAGACCTGGAAAAGTCACCTGTCTGCAGCTCCCTGCCTCGCCTCATGCAAAAGCTGAGGCCAGAATCCTTGAAACAGGCAGGACAGCCTTGTTTTCAGGAAGCCCAAGTGTAAGAGCAGGTTCCACCATATCTCAATTAACCTTTTATTTAAAGGCACAGAAAATAGTTCGATCCATTGACTGAAGCAATCCAATTATTGTGCACCCCAGCTAAAGGGTAGGGCTGGAAATGGTTGCTGATTATTTCTTTTCCGTTCATTTGCTTTTGTGAATGATTGCAGAGAACAGCTGGATTAAGCAGCTTTGTGTGCCAGCACACAAAGAAACCGTGAAACATAAAGGTGTTTGGATCTCTGCTATTGGAATCGACCCATTTCTGACTACAGTTTTCTGTCAAATTTAGGGTGAATGTGTTCCTATTTGAGCTGAAATTGCGTTTTCAGCCTTTAAAACACTTTAACACTTACTTTGTAGGTTCAAGCGACTTAAGTGCTTCCCTCTTCAGGCCAGAAGGAAGTGCTGTATTTCTTGATTGGCGTACAGGAGAAAAATTGTTTAAATACTCCCAGCAAGAGTCAACCTGGGTAGGATGGACCTTGGGCATTAAAACCTGCTTTGTGGGCCTTGTTTCTGAATTGTTGTTCCAACTATTTGCTTCAGGTGATGATGCTGACCTACCTCTTTCATCCTTTGTATTCAGGACAAGTAGTAATCCTGCCAAAACCAGAAAAGAGCCAGATAATTTTTGTTTAAGCAGGTTTTTGGAGAAAAGATGTAGTCATTTACCTTCTGTGTGTGCACATGATATATTGACTTAACCTGTCTTTCTGGTGGAGAGGCAGCCAAGCAGTAGGATGCTGAAGTCTGTGATTTGATATGATGGACCTTTTAGTAAGCCTTCTGTAAGGAGAGAGCTGCATTTCCTGGGTACGTTCCACTCCTCACTTCTGTAGTGCTTACAGATGTTGGTGTTCAGAGAAACCACAGCACTTGAGTATTCCATGTATATGTCTTCCTCTTAGTGAGATATAGATAAATTATGATAGAGGCAGGTAAAGCATAAAGGTTAATTTGTTTTATATAAGTTCCATCAAGATGGAGACTCTCTTTGTATTGCAAAACACTTCCTGGAGCAGGGGCTTTTCCCTAGCAGGACCTACTTTTCCAGTGCAATGATAGGAAGAGGGTAAGCCAGTGCTTTGCAGGGGGTTATCCTCAAAGAACAGCTGAAGATGCTCCAGCTCTGGGCTATAGGAGATCAGAAGGACTTTTCCCTGCCAGAGAGGCTCCTCTTGTTTCCAGTTTCTAGGCTGTTGGGAATCTATGTCCTGTGTTGAGTGAATCATTCCTGGAGAGCACCCAGGCAGTGTGGAGGAGGAAAATGCCTGGTGTGAATGCAGGAGGCATAAAAGTCAGATGAGAGAGGAGAGATAAGAATCCATCAGGACAGAAGTATAGTGGCACTGGGGCTGCAGAGGGATGAGAGGAAGGAGCTACAGCTGGTGGGGAAATGGAGCTGGAGGTTTGCAGGAGAGGTGACTTGGGGGCCCGGGAGATGGAGGCAGCAGGAGAAGATGAGTTGGCAAGGGAGATGGCAGTCTGAATTCTGACACTTTCTAATTCTGGAGTGCTTGCCTTTGTAACCTTAATAATTTGGTTCTAATAGACTAGATACAAAAATTGCATTATATGTTCTGAGGAATTGGGTTGCTATGGTGATGGGTATAGAAGTACATAAGAGAGAAGATGTCAGCAAACGGAACAGCTGTAATGTGGCACATGAACCTGTGACTGCCTGGATTTGGGAAGCAGGCCTTTAGGAACTTCTCCTGCTTCAGTCTCAGCTCTCACTGCAGAGATGCCTGTTCCCGTGTGAAAGTGACGTCAGAGCTTCCACAAGGAATCATTCGGGTTTATGGAATTTCAGCAGATGTGCCCAAGGTTTCTGGGTAGACAGAACATGCATCTCCCTTCTGTGCCAGGATGGGGAGGTCTCTGTTCCCACCCAGCAGCTGGAAGTGCAGGACCAGTCAGACCATGAGCGTGCGGGATGGGAGCGGAGTAGGCAGGCATCAGCACAGGAGGGGAAGCAATGGTGGTTGTTGCACACCTCTTATGCCTTCCCCATCTGCAGCAAGGATACCTTTTGCGTGCCAACCCACACCTCTTGATTTTAGCACTACTTGTACAGTGTTTGCCATGCTTGGGGAAGGATGGGTTGTGAGGGGGGCTAGCCACCACAGGAGAGCATTGCTTGAGAGCTGATAGAGCAGGACAGTGACCAGGATGGAGGAGCACTGCAGGTACAGTTCATATCATAGGTGAATGTAGGTACAGCATAGGACAGCATTATGTTTGAGGCTTCTTAAAGCCAAGTGTGGTGTAGTGGGTTAGGGACTGGCTATGTGGGAAGGTGAGTTAATGCTGTCGAAGGAGGATGTATGGGCTAATGGGAAGCTCCTGATAGTTTCCAAGGACCAATCTTCAGACAGTTTTAAATGGTGTTTTGGGCTCTATGTACATGTGAAAGGACTGGACATGTGTTAATAAAATTTGCTGGGATTAAGTTAGGGGGTTTCATCAATCCAGAGGACTGGAGTCTCACTCGGGAGGATGGAATGAGCTGGGGGATTTGCACTAATAGGGACATAAATGCAATAGCACAAAGTGCATGGTCATACAGTATCAACAAGCATGTCATAATATGTAAAAATATATATTGTATGTATATACTGTCTATATGAAATACGAAAGTGTCATTTAACTGGAAAGATTGAAATACTTGAGTATATCCATTGATATCAAGGTGATTTTAAAAGTTTAATGCTGTATTTCCAGGAAATAAGCAGATGTGGACAATTTTATTCAGGGATGTTTAGAAAAATAAAAGGCCTTAGCTTAGGAGAGATGTGAGGAAGGGCTGTTGGAGTGCTCTGGGAAGTGAGTTTTCTCCTGTGTCATAAAGGGAGACAAAACTGGCTTGCTTTTTTCAGCTGACAGGCTAAAGGGACATGTATTCTATCTCTATAGTTGTGCTTATCTCTCGATACTGAAAAGGGAAGAATACTGTTTAAGGACAGTGTGGGGAAAAGACTAAGTCAGTGTACATTGACAGATAATAAATACAAACTGTAAACCAGTCTAAATCAGTTCTTAGTCTTAAACTGGATCCTAATCAGAATGAGAGTGGGGTTCTGGAACAGCCTTGTAACCAGAGGAGTGGCTTTGAGAAGTTCTCAGGAGTTGGTTCTGTTTTGATGATTGGATTATATTATACAGTTGCTTAAAATAGCAGGAACAGGAGTTAATAGGACCTTCAGTCCTGTGATCTTAACTATCCAGTTGAGACATACTCTGTACCTAAACCACCACTACTAAATTGTTTTGTGTATTAATTGAAATGAGCATTTTTCCCTATGAAAGCAGATAAAACTCACCAAACTAAAAGGCTTGTTATCTTAATACATACTGAAAACTAGGTTTTGCTTGAAGTGAAAGGCAGAGAGAGAAGTAATCTAGACCTTGCAGAAACAACTGGGGAAGTGTTTCTTCACTTAGGTAAAATAGGTGGGTTTTGATTTGTTGTTGTTTGACTCATCCCTTTGCTGTGTGCTGGTCAAAACATTGTTCTGCTCAGTCATGTGGAGACAGGAAAAATAAATACTCAACCTGAGCTGGAGTAAAACTGTACAAATTGCCCTGACTTTGGGGAATTCCAGCAGGAAAGGAGGTACTCACAGGCTCTAGAAATGCATGAAATAATAGCTCAGTAAAGGTACTCCACTTGTGGGTACAGTTAGACAGGGCTTGGAGCAACCTGCTCTAGTGGAAGGTGTTCCTGTGCGTGGCAGGGGGCTGGAACTGGATGAGCTTTAAGGTCCTTTCCAACCCAAACCATTCCATGATATGATTATTTCTTTGCAGCCTTTTGATAAACCTTTTTTCTGTTTGTAATAGTAGTTGTATATTTTATTAACCCATGTTAAACGAAATTGACCTTTTTCATAACAAGGTGTGTTATGGTAATGCTTGTTTGACCCTGGAAGAATAGCAATGTAGAAACTGTCATCCAAAACGCATCACTGGTCTGGTCCTACCTGCTGTTTCTGGCAGTGGTAACAACTGATGCTTCAGAAGAGATGCCAGGAGTGTTCAGGAATACCTTACCCGACCTGTCTGTGGATGTTCTTACTCCTGTGAATGCCTAATTTAAAAAGCAATGTGTGTATCTCTTGGGCTCAGCACCTTGCAGTCATTTCTGCAGGTTAATTTTTCCTCTTTATAGCTTGATTGGTTGAATTTCCTTCTCTCTGTTATAAATATGCTGCACTTAAATTTTATGGATTCTCCCCTTTTCCTTGAAGCCTGAGCACTTGACATGGCCTTCTTGTGTATGATTTTTAGCTCTTACACCTTTTCTCCTCAAGCTTAGATCGTCATCTTGGGCATTTAAGACTTCGTATTTCTGGGGCCTTTTTGTACTGTACTTCGATTTTGCTGCTAGATGTGAGTGAAGAATAATAGCCAGGAGCAGAGCATGACAGAGACTTCCTTAGTATATTGTCAGAAATTCTGTATTATTTTCCTAGTAGATTCTTCATGTTGATAGGTGCTTGATGCTTCTTTACTTTTTGACCTTTCATCTCCTGCCTTCTTGCTCATTCACTTTGGTTTTTAAGGTTCCTGTGTGCTGTCTGGTACTGTCAACTGCCCTAAATAAAATGTGTCACATACATTTCCTTCCTATTCCAGATCCTAAATACAAATACTGTGCGGGATCTGTGGTCGCTTTGGTTGCAAAGGCCTTTTCCCTTGCTCAAAACGTGTAATTATGCATCTGACCTCTTTCTTTTTTCAGAACATTATATCAGTTCAGAGGTGATGTTTCTCTTCTCCACCTATGACTAATGAATACAATAATTTTTCATACAAGACTTTGCCCACTTCTTGTTGAATATCCTTTTGAGTTGTTCTGTTATTTTAATGACACAGTCCAGTGCATAAATGTTTGACTTGTTAGTTCTTAGTGTGTCACAGTCACCAAGTGATGAGCATGTTACTTCCACTAATTATTAGTTTGATTAATTCCTCTCTTCAGTTTGGCTGCAGTCACTGCGGGAGCTTGTCTGGAGCAGTGGCTGTTGGAAGGGACAGTGGTTGTGACAAGAGTAGATGTCAGTCTGGAGCTACGTCAGACTTTAGGGCAGCTCCTTACTCATCTCCATAGGTCAGTAATGTTTAATGTATGAGTTTATTGAAGGACCAGCTTTCTTGATGTATGGTCTGTGACAGCACCATACCTACTCATCATCTTTGTGCAGATAATTCACCTTCTTTCCTGTATCCTTGTTCTCCTGCTTTTTTCTTGTCCAGTAGGGGATCAGGCTGGGGAACAGCTTGGTTTTTAATCATAGAATGGTTTGGGTTGGAAAGGACCTTAAGATCATCTGGTTCCAACCCCCCTGTCACGGGCGTGGACACCTCGCACTAAACCATGTCACCCAAGGCTCTGTCCAGCCTGGCCTTGAACACTTCCCGGGATGCAGCATTCACAACTTCCTTGGACAACCCATTCCAGTGCCTCACCACCCTCACATTAGAGAACTTCTTCCTTGTATCTAACTTAAACTTCCCCTAAACTTCTAATTTAAACTTTTTAAGATTATTCCCACAGAATCTTCCACTTTCCTCTTGGATTTTTCTGTTTGTATTTGACTTTATTTTCTACCTTATGTCCTTCCTGCTGGCTCCAGTTTTGCCAGGTTCATACTTGCTCAAGTAAGAGTCACACCCATGGGCTGGGGGTTGGAGCTCTTGGGTGGGCATGTGTCCTGGCCTCCTCCTGCACTCCAGGGAATTCATTTGCAAGCTTAATTTAAACATTGTCTTTATTTTTTACTGATTGATCAGAAAGACTTCGAATTCCTTCCTTTCAGGCCTCCCTTCTAAGACTCTGTGTGATACTGCTACTTTTTAATCACTCCTTTTCTCAAGGGTAATTATCTATATTGTGAGCTTTAGTAGCTTATTTCTGAGTTATTTATGCTGAAGCCAAAATAGCCGATTTGCTTACGTTTACTATATTTATTGTTCTGGGGTGAAATTGCTTAGGGGTCAAGAAAAGGTTTCTTTAAACTCAAGTCCCATTAGGATATCTGCCTAAATTTATTTTCTCATGGGCAGCTGGAGTTTCCCACTATTTCTGCCTCTAGATTTAATTGACTCTCCCCAGCTGGCTGCTTGCTAACCTCTTCCTGGCCGGTGGTTTGTAGCGTCATTCCCACAGAGTCTTCCAGTTTTCTCTTGGATTTGACTTTATTTTCTACCTTAGGTCTTCCCTACTGGCTCCAGTTTTGCCAGGTTCATACTCGCTCAAATAAGAGTCACACTAATGTGATGTACTGAAGGACAGGAGTTGGCAATGACTGTGAACATAATGAATTGCAAAAGAAGGGGGACAGAGGATTTCATTTTTTCCAGTTGCCTTCCTCATGGCTTTGCTAGCCTAAGGAATCACTAAATTTAGAGCTGACCTTCTTAATAAATGTACCAGAACTATCACAAGCAAAGTCATTCAGGAGATGTTAGTGTTGAGTATGTCAGAGTATGGTTAGCACTTCTTGAGCATCCATGGTACTCGTCCTTGAGAAATGAATGCTGGCTGTTCTTTAACTGTTCTGGTTTGATGCCATGGGATGTTTTGTTTTAAATAGGAGAAATAAATACGGGATGCTTTTTGGCAGTAGAGTGTCTTTCAACTACATTGGTAATGTGCTTTATTTGTGTTGAGTGGTAGGTTTGGTGTTTCTTGGGTGAGTGACATTGCAAAAATTGCTTGTGATTTAAACTAGTATTTTCAGGAGTACTGGTACTGTTGGGTTTATTTGTGTTTGCTTATAACTGGCATATGTAACTTGTCAAAATAGATTTGGTTTTTTCTGTAGCACAGGAATGGGCTTAGTTACTTTTTCCACTACTTACAGAACTTGAAAGATGATAGAAATAATCAGAAATACAGAAGATTCTTTCCATATTGTTTCAAATGGAAAACATGGGATAATTGTTGCACTGTTGGCTTTACTGCTGGTGTGGATCATCCTAACAAATACTTATACCCAAGCCAGAAACACGGATCCTAGGCTTGTCAATACAGGTTTGGGAGTCTTAGCTTTCCGACCCTTTTTGCTAGTGACATTCCTGGAAGGTAAACATACATCCAACAGAACAGCTCAGCGGGATCACAGAGTGTGCTGGGGTAAGTAATGCAGGGAGCTGATGATGGACAGTTTAGTGTCAGAATCTTGAGAGGAAATCAAAGAAAGCCACAGAGTCTACAAGTACATGTATAAGAGAAACGCAGGCAGTGCTCTAACATAAAAGTGTCTTCTGGAGGCTATTCTGTGAAGAAGTAAAATACAAGAAAAAACAGGTACAAAAGCAGAGAAAATGGGGGGGGGGAAATCTGCAGAGTTGTGGTTTTGTTTTTTTTTTTTTTTTTTTTTTTTTTTTTTTCTTTTTTTTTCCAGGATAGAACCATTCCTCAAAAATCTTTTTGAAAGGAATCTGACTGGAATGATAGGCTTGCTCTTTGTCTGTTGAAGAAGAATGTGTATGTTGGGGAAGAAAAGCCTGTTTGAGCATAGGGGCTCACACAGACAAAAGCTGCCAGAGTTCACCATAATATCCAGGTTCAGATTCATCTTATCCTTACAAATCTGTTCCTTCTACATGTACATAGCTGAGGGAATGTAAAAGGTATCAACAGCATTTGATGATGATACTTTGCTGTGAACTTCTGCTACAGAGGAGGATCTCAGTTCGTTTGCAGTAGGCAGTACTGTTGTTACACAGGTATATGTGGGATTTTAGACGTGCAGTGTTCCTTATTGTCATAAGACAAGTTATGGAAGTGTCCAGCACTGCTGTAAGATCTCGCCTGCTTCCGGCTTTGGCAGCAGAAGGGACTCCTGACTCAGAAATGGGGTGATCTTGTCTTTTCTCTTCCCCTGGGGACCAGCAGAAAGCAGAGGAGCATCTCATGAACATAAACTTGGGGCTGAAAAATGATGTAGAAACGATCAGTATCTCAGTGGGGCTTTCTGTGCTCCACAGTTACCCTCCACAATGCACTTTTCTCAACCCATTCCAGGTGTCTTTGTTCTGCTTGTAGTTGGCACTGTTTCAGGATGGTTCCTTTTAAGTCAGTTTGTGACAGCGTTTTGGATTTTTTCTGAATATTAAACATTTTTCTACTAGTCTCTTGTAGAATGCCATTCATCTGCACCTCCCCTTTCCTTAATGACAGATAGTCCTAATGGATCCAGTGTGGAGAACAAGGGTACCAAAAGGAATGATTTTAGGATTATTAAGAGAAAGGCAAGTTCATTACTGTGCCAGCATTTTTCCATCTACTAAGTGGTAAAAGTAAGTTAGCAGGATCCCAGGGGAAGTGTTCCCCAGTGCCTCTTGCCCCATTTGTAGGGCATAGGAGAACCTGAATGCCACTTGCTGCATCTCCAGGTTTTTCTTGTTTCGTTTCTGGGATTTTTTTCCCTCTTAATTACTACTTTAGTACGATTTCCAAATGGCAGAACTAGGAAGAGAAAAAGTAACATGTTGTTAGCTCGGTGGGAGAGGCTTACCCAAGTACGCAAGTAGTTTGTGGTATGTGGTTTCACATGAGTCAAGTGACTAAAATTGCTGTCCGTTTGGAGAGGCTTGGAGATGGTGATAGACTTTCCATTGTGATAGTCACCTAAATACAACTGTCTTCACACCATCTGCTGTGGTGTAATTGAACATGGACAGGAAGCTGATTTTTAGCTGATCAAGGAAACTATCTTATTCCATGAGCAGAGGGTAATTGGTCTTCCATGTGTGCAGTGCAACACACTTGAGAGTTGCTCTGCTGTTGTCAGAACAAGAAGAAAGGGTCAACTGGGAGGACCAGAGCCTAGGTTAAAAGAGGTTTTAAGGAACATCCACAGCACTTGGTGCCTTGTGAGGGCATTTTTTTTAATTGTAAAGCAGTAAACCTCATGTAGTACTTTTGACAAGCTTGCTGAAAGGAGAAATTGGGTGCAGTGATCAAGAATGTACTTTCCCAGTGATCATAAAGAACCTGATGAACGTGTCTCCCTGTGTTTGCCGAATGTGCAGAAGGATGGATAGAAGATGATCCTGAATCTGGCAGTATTGCACTGGCTGCAGACACCCTGAATTTCAAATAAGCCAAAAGAGCTGCTTCTGCCTGTGCCTTTACAGAAGGACCTGGCCCAGCAGGCTGGCTGGCACCTGGCTTGTGATGAACAGCAAGTAAAGTGATGAGATGTATAGTAGGTGATCTCTGTCTGCCCTTTCTCTTTACGGATGAGGTAACTCCATGCTTAGAATTCATCAGGGTAAAACTTTAAAGGCTGATTTATATGCAGATCACAAAGTAAGTCAAGGGTAGTAGCATCATTCCTAAAGTCACATACATCAGCACTGCCTGGTGTGACTGGAGTGTTCATTTTATGCCCCATCCCTGGCAGTGTTCAAGGCCAGGTTGGATGGGGCTTGGAGCAACCTGCTCTAGTGGAAGGTGTCCCTGCCCGTGGCAGGAGGTTGGAACTGGGTGAGCTTTAAGGTCCCTTCCAACCCAAACCAGTCTGTGATTCTTCTGATGCTTGGCCTTCATCATCTGTTCTGATATTTCCCCACCAACTGTAGACCCCTTCTGCTTCCAATACCAGGTTGGAGTCAAATCATCACACATCCCCCACAGGATTGAGGGTGGGTGTTGCTTGAAGAGAGTACTTTACTCACAGGCCAAGTGTCTTACAGTCACATAACACCAGAGCTCAGCCTCCTGTGGTGGCCAGTGCAGCCTTGGGCACATGGGGATGTGCCTGTTGTACCTTGTGCTGCAAGAGCCTCTTTAGTGTCTCAAGTATACGTCAGAGAAGCAGCTTCCTCTCCCTAACAGGCAATATTATGCGATACTGAAAGTTCAGCTGAGGTTTCTTCTGCATGGTTTATAACCAAACAGCTCGTATGTGTGGATATTTCTGGTTGGTATGCTAGAAAACTTTAATTTGAATTTAGTTTGGGATTTTTTCCCATTGAAAATGCATGGAATAGTGACTACTTCACATTTTGCATACAAGCAGAAACTTGCGTTCTATAATTTTGCTTCCTTTACTTACCTAACAGGCTTTTATTCATAGTTTATCAAAAATGGGGAGTGATTTGTCTGCTACTTCCAAAAAAATTGTGCTTTCAGGTCAAGCATTCAATGCTACGGAGTTGTTTGAAAGTGAGTATTTTAAGTATTCTCACCATTTCAATCTCACTTTAGACATAATTGCAGGTAAAAGAAAGAAAATAAATGAAAAGTCAGTTCTTCGATTGGTTCCTTTTTACCATATTTGATAGTGGTGGAAATTTTCAGTGTCAGCTGGAAGCCATTCTGGAAATTTCTAGTAGTGTGTTGAGGGGGTAGTTTAATCTCAGATTCATATGCTCCCCAGATCAGACCTGGATGCAAGTATGAGAAAATCCCTTTTCCCTGTTTCGACAGTTGTATCATGACACTCATTCCCCATCTATTTGATGCTCTTGCATTAGATCATGCCAGAGGAAATGGCATTAAAATCTAGCAACCGTTTGCACTACATGAAATGCAGATGCTCTTCAAAAATCTAAGTATCAGCTTCCAAATGAAGTTGTGTTGTGGTGGGCTGTTGGTTTTTGGTGTTGGGGGTTTTTTTTGTTGTTTGTTTTACTTTTGGCTTCAAGAAAGACCTGCAAAGGACCAGTTTTTGGGTTGAATATTCACTTTCTATCTTTGCTTTTCGAGTGTGCAGCTCTACTGATTGTAGGTGCTATCACTGATCTCCTGGTTGGTTTGTTTTTAAAGTGTCATGTATATTCTATCAGGGAAACCTCCGTTCTATCAGTGTACCCTCCATTTGATGCTAAAGAGAAGGTTTTATAGGTTTCACTGTGCTAAGTGTATTGTATAGCAGATGACTATAACATAAATCAAGTTTTATGTCTCATGTTCCAAATAATCTGTTATTTATAATTCAGTAACAGAGGGCAGCGCTGCTGTCAGCCTCATTAGCCATTGTAGGAGGCCTTGTAGTGCCTCTTGGTACCCAGGGAAATGGAAAGAGACACAGAATGATGGATGCATAAATTTGTTTGTTGTTTCCATGACGTGCTCACATGGTGTTTGTTTAACTCTGGTTATAATATTCTTGTGTGTAGAAGCTGAAGGATGTTGAATATGTTGATTCCTCGAAACTTCATTTGTACGGACAAAGTGTGCTGCTTTTTAATGCTAATGCTCTACAAGCAAGCCTGTGTTGTCACTTAGTGCCTGCAAACTTTTGAACCATCTCAAGGAACTGCAAACGCTCTGAAGCATCTCATGGTTAGTGTAACTGAATGCCTTCTAGTCACCAAGTTGGTCTGGATGTGAACTGGAGAAATAATATGATGGATAGGTGGAAATCTCAGTGATAACGTTTCCTTCTCCTTTGCAGGGAAGGCTTAGTACATTCTCTTCTTAGTACATTGGTTTATTACATGAGAACAGTTATATCTGACGGCTGTCAGTGTCACAGGTTTTAGTGTAGCGAGGACAGATTTTAATTTCTCTGAGGTCTGCTGGCATAAGGCTCAAACATGCACGTTAAATATGGCAACTGACCATTTAGAGCTTTGCTTGTTCTGCTCTGCAGGATCCCAGGGGATGTTAGTCACAGGGGTGGGTCTTACTTCAGCTGGAGATGACATGGCAGGGAGGCAGAAAACTCAGAAGAGAACAGGTCTTGTCCCGTCCTCATCTTCAGCTTCCTTATGTCAGTGGTTCAAGGTGTGTGTGTGTACACTTAATATAGCTGTAATTACAGGGAATGTAACATCTTATTGATTCATAGACTTCTGTGGATGTGTGCATGTGGTTTCTACTAACTGGTAGTTGTTCAGATGAAAGTAGTTTGATAAAACATTTTGGCCTGTATTCAGTGTTACTTACACTAGTAATGGTTGCTACTAGCTAAATGTAGTTAGTTCTGCCTGTATGGAAATAGAGTTGGTCCAGTCTGTGCTTTCATCATAGAATGCTAGAATAGTTTGGATTGGAAGGGACTTTAAAGCTTATCTAGTTCCAACTCCCTGCAATGGGCAGGGACACCTTCCACTAATTGTTCCCTGGTTTACTTTGAATCTTTCTCTCATTCCTCCATCACCTTGTTGGTTGTGAGTGGAATTGATGTAAGTACCAGCAGTTGTGTTTATGCAATGCCATATTCTCTTTTTGTGTGAGTGACAACTTGGAAAAAATGTGGAATTTATTTCATCTAATTTTAGCAGCCTGAAAGGTGGCTTGTAGGTAGACTACAGAGACACGAGCGCTGGCAGGGGATGCCGATTCCTGGTGCAGTGCCTGTCTCTTGGCCACAACCAGGATCTAGCTGCCTGATCTGAGCTAAGGTGAGATGATCCATCCATGCATCCACTGGGAGCAATTGTGTTTAACAGTGTAGTTGCACCAATCCAAAAAACTGTAGTAGAGACTGCATTGGTGGAAGAATGTGAAATACATTAGTGCAACTTGACTGCAATTTAGAAACCCAGCTGCCTGCTGGTATATGATTTAATTTTCAGTGCAGTTTAATGCAGAGTTTTGGGTGTTTTTAATCTTAAGTCATCTGTATTTTTAATACATTTAAAATAATGCAATAACCACATTGCATGCCACTTCTCATAACTTCACTTCCATTTCCCCAGAGCATCCAGGTGTCATTATTGCAGGCAGAGCATCTCGGCTGCTGGCACTGTCGGGCTTTGGCAGGCAGCACGTGTTGTCTGGGTAAAGAGAAGACTGAGGGAATTTAATATTGGAACATCCATAAAAAAAATGGGAGCACTTCATTAAGCAAGGCTGTGTCAAGCTTTCGTATGGATGGAATTTACATTAATGCATTTTATTGTTCCGTCTAAGCAGATCAAATGATAACCGTAGTGTCATGCTCACGTCTGTGACTATCCCGTTAAATAGGTTTTAGTACTTAATGGTTTTATTCTCATTCATTTCAAAGCAGCAATTGTTTTCAAGAATAAAGATAATTAAATTTGTCTTGATGGTCTCAGGATTAAAGGTGGTGGTAGGGAAGCTGTATTTTAAGGTGTATCACAGTGGCTGAGGAGTTCTCTGCTTTGTCATTCCAAGCCTGGTGGCGTGCTAGCCAGTCTCATACCACTCCTGCGTGTATGTTTAAGGAGCCTGGGAAGAGTTCTAGCAGCCATAAGAAGTGCTGCCTGTTGATGACATTTCATAGGCATGCTCCAAGATGATGCCAAGAGCGAGTCTGGTGGCTGGCTTGGCATTGAGGGTAGGTGGGGAGCTGTAATCCATCTCAGCTGCATGCGCTGGGGGTTTCCTGCTCGCCCTGGCTCCCACTCGCACGCTCGTTCCCGGGGACATGTGACTTTGGGCCATATTAGCAGGTTTATCCAAGCCTAGCCCCTAAGGGCATTCTGGGATTGCAGCAGTTGCTTTTGAACAACAATGTCCTTTTTGTAAGAATCTGATGCTTCTTAAAAGATGGAACATGACATCATTACTGTCGATCCAAGAAGCATTCCTTCAATAATACTGAGTGTGCTCTGGTTATCAGCTCCCTTCCCCCAGCTCCTCTCTCGCGCTTTTCTGACTGATGCTTTTTGTCTATTGTTTCGTCGAGGGCTGTAAATGTGAAACAGTTGTCTTTCAGTCTTATGTGCTTGTTAGAGCTGGAATCAAGTGGAATATTGTTGGCTTGTTTGAAAGAAAAAATAACAAAACCCACCACTTTTCTTTCCAGTCTTCATAAATGTAGCGTGTACTTCAGGTACAGGCTGAATTGGAGCTAATTATTTCCCTTCCCACACGGTATTAGTTACTGTGTTATGCAACGGAAGGTGGAGATATCCCAGTCCTGTTCCTGTGCATCTCACTCAGCTTCATTGGCAGTTGGGAATGTCGTGTGTCGATATGCAACGTTCCTGTGTGTGCTCACCAGTGCAGTGTAGCGGAGTGGTGAACAGCTGCATATTTTCTGTGTGTGTGTATATGTATTGACCTACCACTGGGATTTTAAAGGAATCAGGAAAACTGGAGACTCTTGCAGACTTTACAACTAGGTATGTCTTGGCTGTCTCTCGCCCCATCGTGCTCTCCTCATAGTTATTTGAACCAACAAGGAGCAGGCAGTCTTTGGCGCTTCCACATGCTGCAACTGCCTAGAGAAGTGTACCACGGAGCATAAACAGGCAGGAGTATGTCTTTTTCAATCCTTATAGGAATTGCTCCATGGGGAGGGGAAAACAAATGATTCATTGATGGTCTGGAGGGTTGGAGAAAAGTGGAGTTTATAGAGTCCAGAAAAGGAGGATAAATGCACAGGGTTAAGGCCTTTATGATTCCTTGGTGAAACTCAGGTTTGTTGTATTTGTCTTCCGTTCTTCAGAAAACCAAATTTGGGCTATGAAATGTGAATTTAAAAAAGCACCAGTCTTGGCCAGACAGGGATTTTTGGGAAGAAGTGAGCTGTGTGATAAGCTGTTTGCCAGCGACACAGAACGTTTTTGTTGGTATTTACAGGGAATTGAGAGGAAATCCCGATACCCAGACCCTTCCTTTACCTGTGTGTGCATTTTACTTGTAATGCTTGTTTAGCTTCACCTGTTGTGATGAGCCAGTATGATTTTAGCACCACTCGAAGGTATAGTTCTTATTCTGAATAGATTCTAAGGCACATTTTGCTTAAATGAAGGCAAACTCATGGTGCAGACAGGAAGGATTTTGTGTGTTCCCAGTGGTGTCTGAAATTGCAAGTTCCTCTGAATAAAGTGTTTGCCAGTGGACTCTGGTGAAGGCTACTTCATGTACTATCATGATTAAAACGGATGTCTACTCTGCTGAAACAGAGTAGAAGGATGTGTTGTGTGGAATGGGCTATCTCCTGTTCCGGATGCTGTTCCTCTAAAGGAGGGTGTTACAAATCAGGCTCTGAAGAACAAGCACTTTACTGTAGAGATAGTGAATTTAGATAAGAGAAAATAAAAACGCAAAAAGGACCATGAGTGCCTTAGTTGTGGAAGGAGAAGCTTAAGAGAGAGAGGTTTCTGTGTACATGCTAAAATGAATAAAAAATTGATCACTGGCTGCTTCATAACTGGAGTGCAATTGTAAAAGTAAAAATGTAAATACAGATCAGTGAATGGCAGTGGTGGTTCATACACTTCATACTTGTGCCATGTATCTTGTCTTGCAAAGACCATAATGGATGGAGAGATATATAGATAGAGATGTGCAATTGTGTCATCCACTTCAAGACATAGTGGGTGTAACTCTTCAGAGAGAGGGTGTCAAGGTAATATGGGCTCGCTAGTGACAAACTGGTTCTCATTATAGGTCATAATAATTCTGGTGACTGCTCTGCAGGGGACTGAGCAGATGCTGGAGCAATGAATGTGTCTCGCTTTGTGTTTCGACTTTGGTTTGTGTTGTGTAGAAATGCTTGACCGGTGTCACAGTGGGACTGTGACATTATCCCAGCGGATAGGTTGTGTTGTTTCACGCAACAAGGATGCATGCTCTGGAAGAAGTGGAAGCTGCTCTGCTGTGGCTTTGTTTCTGACTCATTGAGAAGAGGATAATCAGTGAAGGATTGCACTCTTTTTCTTGCAGTAATCCATGCTGAAGAGGCTCCATTCATACAGATGAACCAAGGGTTGAGGCAGCACTTTAAACCCAGATAGTCGGTCGGCTAACTGCCCAGCAGGATGCCATCAACCAGCCGAGCGGGCAGCCTGAAGGACCCAGAAATTGCAGAGCTCTTCTTTAAAGAAGATCCAGAAAAGCTCTTCACAGATCTCCGAGAGATTGGCCATGGAAGCTTCGGAGCAGTTTATTTTGTAAGTAGCTTTGTGACTTGTGAATTTTGACTGTATGTCTTCTTATCTTTAAACTGTGGATGTAAACTGTTTTTGAACATATTAGGGAAGAGAAACTACTGTGAATCTTTTATATATATGTGGTGGTGTGTGTCTGTACAGCCCCAGTCTGTTCAGACTTGCAGTGGCTGTAAGGTGTTTGCGTATGCACTGAAAAGAAAAACTGGAAACATGGCCCTTGCCCAGTGCATTTAGGTGCATCGTTATGTCACAAGCAGGGATTTATCTGCTAATTCAAATATCACTTCTCCATCAATTCTGACTGGTAGTGCCATTCTCTTGGTCTGATCATCTCCTTATCGCTTAAGTCCTCTCTCCCTTTGTGCATACCCTCAGGCTCCCTTAAAGCCATTCTTTGTGTTTGACACCTAAGTGTCGGTGCTCTTGTTGTCGTTTGCC
>NW_009920067.1:0-40347 GCF_000696875.1 Nestor notabilis | reverse complement strand
TTTCCCTACTTCAGGCAAGAATCCCAGTATTCATCTGCATGAGACTTTAGACGTGAACGTCTGGACAGCAGAATTTTTCCCAGCTGATATAGTTCAACTGGAGGTGGGACGTCTCATGGTAGACTCATTTGCAGGTTGCTGTATGTTAACCAAAGTGCATCCTCTGAGACTTTCATTTAAAACCCTCCATTTTCCTCAGAAAACCTTTTCACATTTATAATTACAGGAGGTGTGGCCAAACCTGCCAATTTTCCTTCAGAAAGCCATTTGTGTCAGTATTTTATGAGATGCCTATTCATTGTTAATAATTGCAGCAGACCATGTTGGGAACCTTCCAGCACAAATTTAATGCAGCACAGATGAACTAATTAGGAAAAGCTTCTTAATTTTGTTCCCTGCTTAAAACTATGAGCTGCCACTGTCTGGGAACAGGTCTGGAGGAGGAAGTGTTTCCTAAGGAAACAGTACTCACCTTGTGGCCTTTACTTTATCTTATTCACTCACTTTGATTAAAGAGTGGATATAAAAAGGACATCACACTACTCCAACCCATCTGGGGGCTTTATTTTTGTCAAGTGAGAGTTTTGAACAAAGCAGATACACTGCTCCTATTTCTGTGTTATAAAGTTGTAGCCTATAGGTTTTGTGTTGTATTACGGTACCTTTCTACTACTAGCATGCCTGAGATCTTGAATCTGAAACTGTTTCTTGTGGTGTAGTGCATACCTCAAACAGAAGCCCAAAAGATGGCAAGGGCAGAGTGGAGGGAGAAATTTAGTTAGAATTAAATAAACACAAAGAACTAAAGTAGGGGAGTGTATGTCTTGGATCTTTTATTCCTCTGTAAAGCTAGGGAAAAAACCTCCTCTTAAGTTTCTTTAACAAGATTTTGATTCTGCTAATGCAAACAATGAAACTTTCTCTAATCAATGTAATTAGTACTGGATTATAGTTAATAACTGCTTAAAAGCATATTACCAAAGATGATGACACACTCCACCTTTTCTTTGCTCGTGCTTTGATTCTATCACTGCTGAAGTTACTCTGGTCGCCAGATGTTGATCCTTTGCGTGGAGTTTTTGAAGAAGAGTGGGATGTATGTGCATAAATGTCTGCCATGAAACAAGCCTCATTCATTTGGATCTTTTAAATCTTGGAACATCTCCGTGGCTTTTGTTTAGGAACAGTCTTTTTCTTCTTTTTTTCCCAATTATTCCAGATCACAGAGACACTAAAACCACAAAGGAAATCCATGATTTTAACATTGATGGGGTGTCACCTGGGATGGTTCTCTTGCTCCCAGCCTGGCTTCAGTGTTAAGCAAACTCAGTTAAGGGTTGCTTGCTTGAGTCCTCTAGTACGTAGCACCATCCTCACCAAGCTGCTTTCATTGCCTACAGCCTGGACCAAACATGTTGATGAGAAATAGATGCAGGAGTAATTAACAGGCATAAAAATCCATATAATCCTGAGATCTCTCCCTGCCTTTTTAAATGCAGTTTAGTCTTTTTGTGTTAGTTGTAACCTACCTTCCTTCTGTTTTATCCCTGATCCCAAGAAGGGGTGATATGTTGTTTTACATGATAACTGACTGAGAGTGTTCACTCCTGTCTCTTTGTTTCTGTTAACATCCTGCAGTGCAGAAAGTTTGTGTTTTTCCTTTCATAATTGACATGAATTTTGCTGGTTCACCTCATGGTTTTAGTTTCTTAGAAACTGCAAGTCTGGCACCTCTGAATCATTTTGGTATTATCCTTACCCTACTCTGCAGTGTCATAATAGCTTTTACTTGACACAGGAAACCTACTACACTGGAACACTGCAGATGGAGCAGAAGAATAACCCGCTCCCTTTTGTTAGAGCTGTGCTCCTTCTTCTCTAGTATTTGGCTTGCCCGGTTCATTGCAGTTCTTCACTGATTGGAATGTTTCAGAGATTGTCTCTAATTTGTAAAGATCTAGGAATCAGAATTTTATTCTTCCTTTTTTTTGGGTCTCAAAACCCAAATACAGTTACCCAAAACCTTAGTGTCAGGGAGACAGTAGGAAGGATCCTCTCAAACAGAAAGAAAAAATACTGTTGGTTCAAGCTCATCATAACTGGTTGAAGTAAAGACTGTCAGGGAATTCTGGGAATCTCTAATGGATGGCAGAATTAAAACATGATGGAAAAACCTTTTTATGAAAGGCAGAGTCTTGGTACTTCATTAATCCATGTTCTGATAGGTTGTGCTTCATAGTACAAATATATCTAAAATCAGCATTTTCATCAGTCATCAGTGAATGCTGTGGTGCACGTTATTCTGATTTATATGGTCTGGTTTCATATCCAAGTTGATTATTCTTATCAGAGAGACTCGGGGGTGTTTTCCTCCATCACCTCTCGTGCTGCTGAAATCCTTAACAGAGGAGAGGCTGGGGTCTGGTCTGGAGCCATCCTCCCCACAAGGTGAAGCAGCCCTGCCTCTTCTCCTGCCAGGGGGAATGAGCCTTGGTGCTTGGTCCCCATCTTTCCTTTAAGACACAATAGCTGATCTGTGGGAGCACTGGGGATTAAGGTACCAGTGTCCAGAGCAGGTATCTCCTGCGTATCTTTGCTTGTGTGGAATGGAACAAAGGGGCTGAGTCTTGCTTCTGTTTTGTGTGGTATAGACCTGAGCAGGGAGAGAAGTTAATTTAGGGAAAATCAGTTCTACTTGAGTCAGAGCTGCTTTTATAAGCTATGATTTCTAGTTTAGAAGTGACAATACGTGACTGCTGCAGAAACCTGCTGGATGCTGAGCACAGAGAAATGTCATACCTTGTCTCACGAACAGGAGGGTGATCTTCAACTTCTAATAAATGCAGCAGGCACACCCCTTGGAAGATATTTTAGTTTAACTATCTGAAAAAGTTAACTAATGGATAAAGATTGGGGTTTTTTATGAGTATATTTGGTTTACATCTTATGGGAAATCGTGGTCTGAAGAAACTGATGCATCATGTTTTCCCGTTACAGGCACGTGATGTGCGCACCAATGAAGTGGTGGCCATCAAGAAAATGTCATATAGTGGGAAGCAGTCCAATGAGGTATGTAGAACATGTTGCTTGTTAAATCTTTACCATTGCCACTACTTATTATATAGGATTATTTTAGTTGGCTTGGATTACAGCAGGAGAAATCCTTCCTTTAGCTGTACAGGTGAATGAGGGTACAGTGAAAACAAATCAGTTTAATGTGCATGGTGTATTTCTGTTTAATCTGCTCCTGGAAAAGGTGGGCAGGACTCTTTTCTTCCAGACACAAAGGGCTCTTTTATGGGACCACATAAATGTGTAGAAAGCAAAAAAGAAAATTAAAACTGGTAGGTTTGTATGTTAGCATGTCTGTTTGCCCTTAAATGTTCCATTTGAAATGTCTTTCAAAGTAACCACATTGCTTATTGGACAAAGGAATAATAGCAGCGGATGCAGTGGTGAAAGATTCCAAGGGAATCCTGCATGTAAGTAAGGCAGAATGCATCCTTCCCTGGAATGACTGTGCTGATGAGGAGCTAAAACAAAAGCAAACCAGCAGTGAATGAATGAGTGTGAAAATCTGAGCAGCAGCATAATTACGGAAGAGCTGCCAGAACCAGGGATTAAGGCAGTCTTTGCAGAGAGGTCTGCAGAAGTAGGCCTCTGAGATTTAAGCATTAAGTGTTTTCATGGCCACCCCAGTTGTGTGTTTTTTCCCTGCGACACTTAACAGAGATAATTGATTTTATACTTGAAATGTTTAAGTGCTAATACAGATTCTTGAAAAGCCCAACATGACATGAGCAGCCGATTTGGTGTCATTTCTGGTAAACGACATCTATCAAATCATGGTGTGATTTTTTTTTTCCCCTCAGAAGTATTTATTGTAAGCCTCTTGTTCAAGGCATTTATGGTTTCCTCCCTCCATTCTCTCTATTCCAGTCTTAGAAGCAGTCTTGCTCCGATGAGTTTGACTAACAACTCGTTGTTTTCTGTGCCTGCCTTTTGTGTATTGATCATCTGCACTACAAGGAGCAGAGCTATTCCTTCCTTTGTGTGCGTGTGTATCTGTGTAGGAGGTAGAGGTGGCAGTGTCTCTCCAGCAGTCCTAAATTCTAGCTTCCCAGTTAAATTTGCTGTGTGTGCTTCTATTTTGTCACTGCGGTGACTTGTTTAACTGTGTACTGATGAAAGAATAATTTGTACTTACTACTTGTCCTACTGTTTTAATTACTGTGAGCTATAAATACTCTATTCACATGAATGAAACAAACTGTGCATGCTTCAGAAATAGCTTTTGTTTGTCTTTAATGCGTATGTTTCCTTATTTTGAAGAAAGTAATAAGACCAGGAATGAAATACTTTCTATTTTACTTCTATATTTATTTGTTTTGTTCAGAAGTTTGCTAGAGTTATGAACTAGCCTATGTAAAGAAATTGATTAAGGGGATTCTGGTATCGTTTATATTTACTTTGGCTTCCTAATAAGATTTTATCATTGCAGGGAACAATTATTCTCTAAGGATATATTTTATAATAAAAATAAGTTGGAACACCTTTGAAATCTGTGGTACTGTGTACTTTGAAATATGTAGCACTGTAATGTTAAGTACACGTCTTAATGTGATCCTGGAGGGGGATTTTTATGTAGGAAATCATGAATACATCTTGATTAATATATCACTTTTCCCAGTAGCGAAGGTTAGCATGGTGCATTCTTGGTTTGGCTTGTATTGTACCTCAAAGCCTTTGGGGCTAGAAGTAAAAGGGAACTAAGTTGTTCTTATACTGGAACAAGGGTGTCAGTGAGAGGAGTTCACGTTAGAATAGCTGCACTAATGTAATTTTAGTGAAATTTCTGGTGTTGAGCAATGCTTAGTTGGTTGCCTCAGTTGTGGCCACCATGTTCCCTGGTTTCATTTGTTTCTCTAACCCTAAAATGTTTATTGAGGAGGATTTGGGGTTTGCACATTTTCTAAAGCATTTGGGTGTATGGGACCTCTGTCCATCTGTAAGTCCTGGTCATATGCAAGGGAGTGTGTGCTGAGAGATTAACAGGAGCTGGAAAACAGCTTTTGAACCTTTTGGAGTTGTTAGATGTGCGGTGAATAGGAACACTTGGTGGTTTCCTCTAAGGAGAGTAATGGCTGTGTCTGGGCACACATTGGAACATGACATTTTGGCCTCTTCTGTACTTCAAAGTTGCACTGGCAGAACTCCCCGTTTGTAATCCTGGATTTTGCTTTATCTGTTTGCTCTTTTTCTCCTGCAGAACCATTCCCTTATCTTGTAGGTAACTCATTTTAAATCGGTCCTTTGACAAGACTAAATTGGTAATGGAGGAACATTATCAACAGAGTCAGATATTTGGCGACTGATAAATGGAGCCTCATCCAGTGTAATATAGTTACTAGTAGGGATAGGTCTTTCTGTCTACAAGATTCCTGCTGAAGGACACTTATCATCCGCATCTCTTTCAGGCTGGGATGTATGTTTGATTTGACAATAGAAATGGTATCCTTTAAAAAAGGAACACTTCTTTTTTGAGGACTTGCTGAGATATTGTTTGCCAGTATAGCCCATGTCTACATATGAAGTATTATACTGATGAGAGATCCTTATATACAGTCTAATCAATCAACAGCTTGTTTTGTAGATGTGTTGAGGAGTTAAGCGGTGAACATCATAGTACTAATGTATATCTATTTTGATTTGGAACTTTAAGATGATTTTGCCTCTTAAAATAATTAAATGACATACTGACTTAACAACAACCTGAAAAAAAAAGGTAACAGTTGATAAAGTCTTTCTATTCTTTTTATTTTCTACAGAAATGGCAGGATATTATTAAGGAAGTCAAGTTCCTCCAAAAAATAAAACACCCTAACAGTATAGAATACAAAGGCTGCTATTTGCGGGAGCATACAGCATGGGTAAGCATCTGCTGCACTCTTGTCTTGGTTAAGGGCACTTTAAAATATCTCCAGCTGGCTTTCAATAGGCACCTGAACACTTGCATTGCACAGACTCAGCTGAGGGTAGCTCAGGACCTTATGGTTGCTCAGCAAAACTGAGTGTAGGTTTTGGAAAGAAGCTTTAGGGAAATCTTCCCTTTCACTTGCAGAGTAAGGTGATTGGTTTTTAAGTGCATTTAGCTTGAGGGACTGAGTATTTGAAATGAATAATAATGATAGTATAATAATATAAGTATATTTTGAGTTATTAGTGTTTCTGTTTAACTAAATTCTACTGTTGTGTAGTGATTACTTTGTTGTAATTTCTCTGTGTGTTCAGGTGACAGAAACAACTAGCTGGTTTTATCTCTGGCTGTTACCTCCTAATTAATTAAATACTTTTGATTTAAATGAACAAAACCCACTCACACACCCCAACTAAATTTGGGTTATTTGTGATTGTGTGCATAAAAATGCCTATGTAGGAATAGATGTGATTGGCTATGCAGAGGAAACATTCGTCAAATAAAAAGTGTAATGTGCACCTCTCATTGATGAAGTTTTTGTGGTATGATACACTAAAGAATTCATATTGTTGAATTAATAGTTGAAATTATAAGGTACTGATCATGTGTTTGCTTCAATAAATCCGTAGGACAAAGTTTTAGTTTCTTTTTTTTGCAATGTGACTGGGACAAAATCTTAAGTAAATCCCTAAATAGCCCTTTAATACTCTGATAAGCTTGTTAAGTGCAATTTAACATTCCTGTTAAGTATGTGCATATAAAATGAGATATGTAATACAATACATAACTGGTTATGAACATGCTTGTGTGCCTTCCTCTCCAAGTTTTGAGGCTTGGTATCATACACAGGAAGGCTGTGCTAATTCCAGTTAGATCTGTCCTCACAGGAGAGGTCAGTGCGACGGTTCTAGGATGGGGCTTATGTTACAAGCAATACTTGGTTTGTTATGGCAGCCTGCACTGAGTGCACCAGGGAAGGTTTCTAGATCTCTCCACAGAAATCTAGAAAACATACATTTACTATGAGAGATTTTCTAACAACTCTTTTTATTTCTTCCCATACAGCTTGTTATGGAATATTGTTTAGGATCAGCATCAGACTTACTAGAAGGTATGTCACGCACATTTACTTGATTGAAAGACAGGAGTAGTGTACTGAAGTAAGAGATTACAGTATCAGAGAGCAGTCCTTGAGTGTATAGTTTATTTGTGGGCAGAGTGTGTGTGAACAGGTTTGGTTTCTCAAGTGCTTGCCTGGCTGTAATGGCTTCTCTGTCAAACACCAGCTTTCCTAGGGGCCTGGTTTCTCCTTGGTTTGTATTAATGTAGAGTTGTCAGTCAGCTTTTTGTTTTCCTCTGAGTTTTAGGTTCTCCTGGCATGCCAGTTCAAGATTTATTTCTGAAAACCCTTGCTGTTGATCCTAATGCTTACTAACAACTGTAGGCCTGTTGACTAAAATAGCACTGCAGCAGTAGTAGGGTTTTGCTTGATGAGGTCGTTTGTTAAATGGTCGTTTTTCTATCAGGCTTCTTGAAGTGAACTTTCTTTGAAGATATATGTGTGCCCAGTAAGTTGTTCATCTCCTTTCCTTGCCAAAAGCATTTCAGGACAAAAGGCTGAGCTGCCAGAGTCATCTGTATTGCTACAGCTTATTCATGTGTGAATTGTAAAGTTCTTGGGTTTGGGATTTAGCTTCATTAATGGAAAATTGAATATTGAATGTCAAATAGGTATTTGGGAGAATGGTCACAGAACTGACAGGAAAGCAGTTTACAGTTGCAAAGTAGTCTCTTTTTGTAGTAAATAGCTGCTGGTTTACAGTTAGAATATGACATCTGATAATAGAATGTACACTGTGAACTAATTTTTACATTTGCTCCTCAAACTGGGCATAGTAAAAATAACCTCTTAGTATTTTCTCTCTGTTTATGTTGTTAACAGTACTCACTTGCATGCTGTAAAATGCATTGTTTTCTTTAATATTGAATTTTAAATAAATTCTTTCCTTAAGTTCATAAAAAGCCATTGCAAGAAGTGGAAATAGCAGCAATTACCCATGGTGCTCTCCAGGGATTAGCATACTTGCATTCTCACAATATGATCCACAGGTAAGTGGTTATACTTTTGCTGTCTCACACACTTAACAGGTAATTTATTTTCTTGACGGTATCCCTTTTCATCCCAAATTCAGTATTTGCAAGCAGAGATTTTCTTTTTGCTCTGCCCATCTGCTCCCCAACTAGTGATTTATAGTAGACAAATACTAGCAAGCTACATATCTCCATATGCACTCTCTCTTACAGCTGGTGTTCGTAATTTGTGCAGAATTGCTTTGAATCTACTAAGCTTTTCAATACTTGATATGATACTGATTGTTCCCTGAAGCTGTGAATAGGAAGGCAGGCTCAGTTCACCTGACTAGCTTGTAGCAACTGCAAGGCAGAGATTGCTGGGGTGGGGGGAACACTCATACCTCAAAAATCACTTTTATATGAACACACATGTTGAGAAGCACACAGTAAGTACGGCATGCAAATGTTCTTTGTGTTTGAAGGGCCTGCTGCATTTTAGTAGGATGGAGGATTTGAATAGTTACCTTATTAGGACTTTCTGAAAAACTTTGATAAAGGACATGGTTGCTTCAGGAGGTTTTGTTGAACTGTTTATGAAGCTTATCCAGATGTGCCATTTTAAGCTGACTTTTAAGGCAAACTAGATTCTAAGATCAAGGGCCACATTAAGCCATTGACCTAAAGGTTCAAGATTTTGTATTTGGAGAAAATCTGGGTATTCTGCAGCTTGAGCATATGACTGCTGCTGTGTTTCATAGGCTGTCTTATAGAAGGCTTATTTTTTTGGAGAGGAATAATCCTGACACTTGTATTCTATAACCAGAGATATCAAGGCAGGAAACATCCTGCTGACAGAGCCAGGACAGGTGAAACTTGCTGACTTTGGGTCTGCTTCCATAGCATCTCCTGCCAACTCATTTGTGGGGACGCCATATTGGTAAGCCAAGAGTTTTACATATTTCTGGCTTTGTGAAGTGCAAAGATCATTTATTGGGTATTTAATACACTTGGGATTTATTGGAACTGACTTTGTAATCTTCCAGTTGTGTAGTGATAAAATGGACTTTGCCAAAGATTAAATAGTAAATAGGCTCTGAGCTCAAGAAGTTGTGAATTCTTGTATTTAGAGTTCACTAAAAGTGATAAAGCAATTTTTAGGCTGACTTTAAGTGGTAGAGGTGGGATTGAATCATCTGTAACTCCCCCCACAGTGGTTTTAACAGTTCGTATGTTCTCACCACGTCTCGTTGTTGAAATAACTGAAGTGTTTTTTCTTCCATAGGAAAGGCCAGGTTCATTGACCAAATCCTTTTGCAGATCCCTTGTATGCTTTTGATCTCTTACACCTAATCTGTGGTGTTTACACAACTGCATGCTCTAATTATTTCACCAGAGTTAGCCAGCCAGCTAAACTGTTGGAAATGTGGGAGGACAAAAAGCTGGTGATGCTCAAGAATGGAGAGCTGGGCAAAGCACAGGAGAACAGCACACAGCCTCTCCACAGGCTTGTGCTAGTGTGGGTGCCTGGTCTTTGTTCACAGTATTCCATGTCCATGCCTGATACCTTGGGGAATGATTTGCTTATGGTAGTTGAGATCAGTGAAACAGCCTGTTTTGTTGGAATACTGATGCTGATACCACGTGTGCCATTGCCCAGAATTTTACAAGCACCAATTTCCTTCTTTTAGGATGGCCCCAGAAGTGATTTTAGCCATGGATGAAGGGCAGTATGATGGCAAAGTAGATGTTTGGTCTCTTGGAATTACCTGTATTGAGTTAGGTAAGTTATTTTATTTGCAAAATTATAAAGTGTAGTTATTTGATACCTAGAACTTACTCAGCTCAATCACAGTACAGAAGATCTATGCTGCTGTCCTTGTCCTGGTTTCTCTGGGACTTAAGTTAGAGGAAAGAGCTAAATGTGATCTCTGGAATTCAAGTCTCCAATTTGATGTTTATTGAACTGGTGTTTTCATTACCTGAAGAAAGAGTTATGTAGACAAAGAAAATAGCCAAACTGTATCACAAAAGATGTTCACAGTCTGTTAGAGAGGCAGTTAAGTTTTGTATTGAAAACCAGTCTATTTGCTGAACTGCTTTAGAAATGAACCATTAGAAGTACCAGTGTGAAAATACATTTAATGATAGAAGTTGATACTGTTCGCATAAAAATTTAAGATACAGTCATGCGATAATGAAGGTTAGATAAGTGGACAGCTTCAAAGCTATATTCAGTGTTATCAGTTGTGAACAGATTTGGCTGGGAAATCTCTAGAGTTGTTTTAAGGAAAAGGTACAGACTAATCTAATTTTGAAGTGGAAACCTATAAATCAATCCCAGAAGAAATGATGGCGCTGCCGTTAGAACAGACTCCTTAAAGCAGAACATCAGTTTAAAAGACCTGTGTTAGTATGGCATTCTATTTAAAAACATGTAGTCTTGGAACAAAAATACACTCAGTGATGCACAGCGCTGCTCAGACTTTAGTCAGGATCCAGCTCTCTGGAAGCACTTAGCTGTAAGTTTTCCTGGGGATGGTGAGGTTTCACCTGAGGCTGTCCTACCATCCTTGTCAGATCTCATTGCTCATACTCCAAACCAACTTTGGTGGAGGAACAGCAACGAGAGCTCTCACTGAGGAACACGTTAATCCATGTGAACTGCACAGTTTAGCTAAAAGTGCTGTCTGGCATTCCAAACTGTCAACTTCATTTTCTTCCAGGACGTGAAATAGATTCTTTCTACAGAGCAGAGATTATTTTTTTGGGGGTTGCCAACATAAAGCAAGTCGAAGGGGTGTGACTGTCATGACAGAATCCTGCTCCGAGTGTGGAGTAAGGAGACTTGGCTGGCTGCAGGGCTCCAGGAATGCAGTGAGCTCATGGCCACCACACCCCCGGGAGCCTTCCTGCACGCTGTGTGTTTGCAATATGAAGCGTTGGGCTTCGTCTATGGCTTCGTAGTGTGGTGAGAGGTGAGGCTAGGTCAGCATGGTAGAGCATTGGAGGCTGGGCTGGTGGGGTTGTCTCGGTTGGGATGGTTTGAATAAGCATGGGAGGAAAGCAGGAAAAGGAGATGTCTGGTAGTCTTATCAGATGATCACTTTGTCTTAGAAATGGCTTCATTGAGGGCTCAGTTTCAGTGTTTCCTGAAGATTCCTGTTTTATTCAGGTGAGTTAAGAGGAAAAAAGCTAGGGAGGGCAGTCTGTTAAGATGAAAAAAGTTTAAGGGGTCAGTTAAAAGAGTTTAATGGATAATCAGCCTGATCTTTGGTGGCAGCAACTGGTTATCTGACAGACTACAGAAGGTGAAGTACTACATCTGAGGAAAGGCTTAACTTTTGCTCACAATTCTGAGGAATTTGTAGGGCTTAGTCCATGCTGTGATAGTGATGAGTGAACTGTGATCTCTGATATACAGCTTACTGCTACTATGCAACTCAAAATTTAAAAGCAAATAAGAAATCTAGCATTATTTTTCCTTGTTTGGGTGTTTTTTAAGTTTTCTGTTGCATTTTTCACTCGTGTAGGAACGGCCTCGTGGCCTGACCAGCTCCTCTGGAATGTTTATGGCAAGGCTGAGCTTTATAGGTTTACCCCATAAACATTCTGATGAAGCTTCAGTTTTGTTGTTCCAGTGAGATCATCTCCTTCCTCATTAAGCTTTCATGCTGTGTCAGTCTATAAGAGTAACACAAGCTTGAAAGGGAGAGAAGAGCCAAAGAGAATGCAATGCTCAAAATAGTATAAAGAGTTGGCCTGTTACTGACTTCCTGCCCATGTGCTTAGTCAGTTAAGTGTGATTTGATGGTTCTTGTTACCAGCTTTTTCTTCATCACTGCTGTCCTAGAATTAAATATTTGTTAGCTTTTTAGCAACTGTAGTTAAAAAGAGTGGGGGGGGGACGACGACGACGACACAATGAAACCAAGAATGCTTAGTGGCTAAACACCGACTGTAGAGCTTACTGTTAACTTACTCCTATTTTAGTACATTAAAATGAGTCAGAGAACTCAACTATGATAAACCACGTAATTTAAAAGCTTGAGAGGACAAGGCATTTGATCTTCAAAGTGCTTTCATCTTCTGCAATGGTATAGGATATATGCCAACATATCTGTCTGATTGCAGGGTAGGGTTGGTTTGGGGTTCCATGTTCAGGCAATAGTGATTCTGCTGATGTGGTTTTCTTTTTAAAGGGATGTAAACTAAAATAAAGAGCAAAACCATGAGACTATCTCCCTGTATAAAAACTATTTTCTTTTGTGTGTAGCGGAAAGGAAGCCTCCTTTGTTTAATATGAACGCAATGAGTGCCTTATATCACATAGCGCAGAATGAATCCCCTACACTACAGTCTAATGAATGGTGAGTATTACTGAGGGAGGAATGTTGCAGGGAATTGCTGTAAATGGAGTGCTTTGTCATGCTGAGTTCTTGAAATGGCTGGATTCCTGTTGGGAGGATGTGAGCTGGAAGGTTCTTATTAGGTTCACTATACATTTTATATACAAAACTGACCAATCACTAAATATGCATTTTTAGACTCTAGAATGTGGTAGAAACGGGACACGCCACTGGAAGATCCTGTAAAAAGTTCAGTTCATGGGTCAGTAACATTCTGAAGCTCCCAGACTTGCCAAAAATGTGCATTTTAGTGGGATTTTTTTCCATCATAAACCACACTGTCAATGCTTAAATCTTGTTGAAGATGAAGATAGTGCTTGTGCGTGGCAAGTGTCTGTCGCATAAACTTCAGAAGAATAAAGCACATTTTGTGCCTCCCAGCCTCAACAATTGCCTTTTGAAACAGCAAACACAGTAAACTAATTTCAAAAGTTAAAAACTCCCTAATTGTGTTTTTTCTGAGCCACAGTCCTGTGCCTCTAACATCATACGTTGTACCTGATTTCTAGATTCTTTTTTACTACCTCTGAGATTTTTCTATTGAGGCTATTTCACACCCTGGTGCTTGTTATAACATTCAGCTCATTTTATGCATTTTGTTTTTTCTGACCAAAAAATGCAATAACTTAATTTACTGGAAAAATTGCAGAATTGCAGTAGCAAACACTTCCCCCCCTTACATGCTGGGAGCAGTGGGAGAGGAAAGAAAGAAAACCTGTACAACTGATGTGCTGCTGTTTTCAGGGTATAATCCTGCCCTGCTGAAAACCTGTGTGCAGAGGGGAAGAAAGGGCAAAATACAGCATTTTACCTTGTAGAAGGAGAGAAGTTACTAAGCAAATCACAACCTTAAGTCTTACTTGTGACAGATTGCACAGTTGTGTTTGAGGGGCCGATGGGATTCAGGAGTGGTGCGTTAATACAGCCAGTGGATGAAACATTAGCACACAGAGTGGAGCAGGGCAGGGGCTCTGATTAGACCTTGAAGAGTTTGTGCACTATAGAATTGTCCAGGGTTGGTGCTGACACTGAGCTACATTGGGTGTATGCCTTTACCTGGAAATATCCTTCCCCTGGAATTTGTTCTTAAGCTGAAACATTTTGTCTGGAAGCTGAGGTTAAAGGGCTCTGCCTACTAATGGTGGGCTTTGACTTGGCTAGGGATGTCAGAGGCTGTAGTATAAAGTATTGGGTCTGTGTGGTTTCTCCACACTTTTTCTACTGGGAGCACCCAGATGGTCCCTGCCCATCGCAGCGGGATTGGAACTAGATCATCTTTAAGGTCCCTTCCAACCCAAATGAGTCTGAATATCTGGATTCCTTAAGGAATGAAACTGGGTCGCTAACTCAGATGGATTTTTTTTCTTTTCCTTTTTCCTTGCCACAGGTCTGATTATTTCCGAAACTTCGTAGATTCTTGCCTCCAGAAAATTCCTCAAGACAGGCCTACATCAGAGGAGCTTCTGAAGGTTGGCTTCCTTCTCCTTTTTGTTTTCCACATAGTATTAAAAAGGGGCTGTGCCCTGTGATGTTCTTCTGTCTCACCTACCGTACTAGGCTACGGTTAATGCTGCCTTCTCTGCCTGTTACCTCAATCACCTTTGAGCTGAGGGTGCTGTGGAGGGTACTGAGCTGGCTGTCCTGGCTTTATTTCCCCTTTGCAGTGTCTAGGGCAGTTCCCTAGGTGACTCTCCAAGCCAGACTTGGTCTCGTAAGAGGACACCCCATCAAGTGACGCTGCATGACCATCAACTTGTCAAGAATTTCAGTTTCTTAAGATCAGTCTGTCCTTCCAGTGATGATAATTCATCCCAGCATAGCTGCCATGCATTAGTTAACCAATGCCTTTCATTGCTTCCCTGTGTATATGTATACACACACACCCTTAAAGGCCTTTTATCCTCTCCCATCACCTATGTGCTTTACACATAGGACTGAAATCCACTGTTCTAATGGTATCCTGGGGGAAAGGTAGCAGGGAAAAGCAGTTTTTCTTCCCCATACTTTTACTTGGCATGATTAAACCTCAGCCTTCAGCATGTTTCTTGCTTTATTTCTTATTTTTTCCTCTATTTGTGCTCCTGTATGCTGCAGACACTTGATTTTCCTTGCTTTAGTCTGGAAACAAAGCCAGCCTTGCAAAAAGCTGACGTGTTCCTAAGTGAACGCAACTTGCATAGAAGTTGGGTGTTAGAGCTGCTTTATTGTAGGTGGGACTTTGATGGATTTCCTTTGTGGCATCAGGTGGCATTCAGGATTCTGCTAACTTGTCATTCTTTTTACAGCGCTCGTGACATTATTTTGGGGTTTCTTTATTTTAATCCTGGCCATGTTGCTCTGAAGGAAAATGGATGCTATTTATGAAGGTTTTATCATCCCCTTTTTCTCATGTTTTTACTGAAATGGTTCTGAGGACTTTTGCCTCTTCAAAAAAACCTGTATTCAGAAAGTAAATGCAATTATCCGGTAACGGGTTCGGTGTGGGAGTGCAGTCCTGCCATTTCAGAATCCTGCAGATTGGTTTTATTTTGAGCAGTGCACTGCAATTAAAGAGAACATTGATGGAAATTAAACGTTTGTGAATGTATTCCTTCCATATCTATAGTCTGAAACAGCTGCGTGCCACTTTACAGGGACAGGTAGGGAATGTGGCATGATGGAAATGGCAGTGCAGTTCTCCAGAGGAACAAAATGAAACTAGTGGTGGTGTTAATTATGACTCATGCTTGCACAGCACATTTCATCTGGAGCCTGCAAAAGCTGCTTCTGACATACATAGACAGGGATTGTTTTACCTATTGGCAAAATGCAGCCACCTTTGCAGTGCAATGCAGTGAATATCTCCCAAAAAAGAACATAATAGGGCTAACTGTTCTAGGACCGAGCTTGAAGTTCGCAGCCTATTTTATGACTCAGAGCTGTGTGCTGAGTATTTGATTCTCAAGATTTTCTAAACAAGGAAAAGGGTTTTATAGTGAGAGTTTGGTAATGAGTTGATTAACATTTGGTTAGAGATACTAACCAGCTTAACACCTTCAGCACTGATACATTATTTGTTGCTCTTCCTTCTCTAAACCACAAGTAGAGAATGTCTTTGAATTCCTCAATACCCAAAGAAGTCTAGGTTTAAACTAAACCTGTTTTCATGATACATGAAATACCATTTCTGGGGATTTTTTTCCACATCTTTATTTTTTGGTGGGTATCTCCCATCAGAAAGCAATCATCCTGAAATCTCTGTGGATCATGAAGTCTACAAATAGTGGCAGCATAAGCTGCAGAGGTCTTCTCCTGTGCAGGGAAGAGGGCTAACAAACCCAAATAGAGTTCATAATTGTATCTTCAAAGCATCTGTGCTGGAGGCACAAGGGGGTCACTCACCTATTTGTGTGTCCTACAGCATATGTTTGTTCTTCGGGAGCGGCCCGAAACAGTGTTAATAGACTTGATTCAGAGAACAAAGGATGCGGTGAGAGAACTGGACAACCTGCAGTATCGTAAAATGAAGAAGCTCCTTTTCCAGGAGGCACACAATGGCCCTGCAGTTGAAACACAGGAGGAGGAGGAGGTGAGAGAAGCTTTGGGTTTCATCACTGAACCAGGGAATGATGCTGTCGTTCAAATAAGCACAACTCAGATACTGTTAAAACGAATGGAGGCTGTTTACCCACCTGGCTGTAAACTCTGTGTCTTCCCCTTTATGCTTGGAATAAAGCTACCTCAAGGCACAAACAAGGACAAACAGGGTAGATGCCTCATGCTGGCAAGAAGCAGTGCCATGTGTTCATGCTTGAGCAGTTAGCTTCCAGTTCCATAAATCCCATCTTTTTTTGCCTGTTCATAAGGCTTCCTGAGGACTCTTCCTGCAACTACTTAACCTCTATTTTGACCATTTGTCCAGTCCTCTAGTTTTGACTGGAGAGTGTTGTTCTAAGACATAGAAATTTGTACTTGATTTAAAAGAAAAGCGGGGGGGAAAGGCAATCAAGGAAATCAGTCTGGTTTTGGGTTGCATGCTGCAGTCGCTGCAGAAATTAGGACTCTGGTCTGTAGTTCTCATGTATAGAAAGGAACTGTGTGAGATGCAGGGTTCTAGCTGAGCACTTAGGTGATGCTGGTGTCAGAACAGTTTCTGATGACATGCTGTTGCTGATACGTGATCGAGTTCAGCTTGTTAACAGGCTCACTGTTGAAAAGAATCTGACATCAGCCAGTTAATCTTGACAAGGCTGATTCCTTCTCTCCCCTGCATCCCACATGAGAAATGTTTCATGGCAATGCCCAGAGGGTGGGAACTGCCATGATGTGGCAGGTAGATGCCTTTAGAAAGAAATGGATTGAACATTTTATTTGGTCATGTCCATAGATACAACTGTGATGGATTTTGACTTCTCTTAATAATTCTTTTCTCCCAGGAACAAGATCACGGTGTCGGCAGGACAGGAACAGTGAATAGTGTCGGAAGTAATCAGTCCATTCCTAGTATGTCTATCAGTGCCAGTAGCCAAAGCAGTAGTGTTAACAGTCTTCCAGATGCCTCGGATGATAAGAGCGAGCTGGATATGATGGAGGGGGACCACACCGTGATGTCAAATAGCTCTGTCATTCATTTAAAGCCGGTAAGCACTGGATTTATACTGGGTAACTTTGAAGGTGTAAAACAGGAGAAGATTTGGTTGGCACAGTGACAAAAAGTTGCGTGTTTCCAATCCAGGTCATTATCTGCAGGTTATAATGTTGTGCCCCAAATATGTTAATGTGCACTGGAAACTTTGGAAGGTTGCTGTAAAAATCATTTCTTTCTGTTGACTCACTAACCACTATTTTACTAACTGAATTGTTTCAAAAGCAGTTTGCTTTACTGTGAGGAGCTGCAATGGCAGGTTGTGAACAGGTTTATTTAGTTGATGCTCCCAGAGCACTGCTTCATGGGACAAAAGGATGTGAGTTCCCCCTTTTTACCTCCTAGTTAGTGAATTCTCAAATACAGAACCCAGAACAGTGGCTGAAATCTGTTCCTGGAGCACCCAGTTTTGCAGCACTTGATTCAAATACTTGGTTAATGGATAAAGATGCATGGAAAAAGAAACAGCACTCTGGACATGGCAAGATGTGAAACCACTTCCCCTGCCTTAACTCTGCGCAATGGAAGATAAACTGGGGAGCTTCCCTCTGATCCATGCTGCTCTTTCTGTGGAGGGGTTATCACACGTGTTCTCAAAGCAGTAACGTTCCCTCAGCTAATGATAGGTGTGGTTAGAATGTTTTGTTCTTTGCCCAGATATGCACCAAAGACACAGGTATTTCCTTGGGGAGTTAATTACTGTATCATATCTAACTACTAATCGCTCTGTGATGAATGACAAACCCAAAATAAGAGTGTGGAACACACCGTGACAAATCCTAAAATTTGCTTTGAGGTATTTCTGTAGTGGGTGTAGTGAAAATCTTCCTCTGTCTTTCAGGGTTACAAACATGCTGGTTTTGTCTTTCAGGCTTGATATCATCTACTTTATAGCTTTACTGTTTTGTTGAAGTCAACTGTTCAACTCACTTTTCAGTTTTCCATTCATTTTTCTTTTTCAGCTTTAACTAATCATTTTCCTCTTGGTAAGAAAAATGCACAGTGAAACTGCCAAAAGCAAAGATCCTAGATCAGAGCTCTTGTTGCAGTCTGCTCCTTCATCCAGCTTATTGGTGGGAGAACGTAAAATGCTTTTTCTTCCTTTTAGATGTCTTTTGAACCAAACCGAAATAAAAATCTTGATTAACACAGCTTCTCTTTATTCTCTCACGTTACTATTTGCTGATAAGGAGGAGGAAAACTACAGAGAGGAATCAGATCCTCGAACAAGGGCATCAGAACCCCAGTCTCCTCCCCAAGTATCTCGCCACAAGTCTCATTATCGCAACCGAGAGCACTTTGCTACTATACGCACAGCATCGCTGGTACGTGAAGGTGGCTGTTTGGATGTAGTGGTAGGGGTAGGGACACATTTGAACACAGCTCAGTGTCACTAGTAGAGCTGTTAGGACTTCATCAGAATATGAGCTATCCACATTGACCGAGACGTTATCACTGAAATAGTTGAATGTAAGTTAACAAAAGCTTAAATGCGGCACCTGGGCAAATATAATTTGTGTATATTAGAGATTTTCAAACCCAATATAGGAAACAGTTTATAAGAATAAGCTGGCTATTCTTTTCATATGCATATTATGTGTATTTGTATGTATATAAATGCACCCTCATTGCAGTGGGCTAAACGATATTATTTAGTATCAGCTTTATAACAATTGTACGGTTCTTCTGCTGGCGCCCAGCAGAGCTTATCTTCCACTGCAGAATTCAGTTCTGAATCTGCTCTGCTGCCTTTAGGATGGGTGCTTTTCTTTACAACAAAATCATATTTCTATCCTGAATAGTTTTCTTTTGTGGTTTGAAGACTGCTGAAAAGCAGATTAAGCAGCATTAACTTACTTTGGCCTGATGTGGTTATCTTCCTAGGTGACAAGGCAAATGCAGGAACATGAACAAGACTCAGAACTCCGAGAGCAGATGTCTGGCTATAAACGTATGAGACGGCAACACCAGAAGCAACTGATGGCGTTGGAGAATAAACTGAAGGCAGAGATGGACGAGCATCGCCTCAGGTTGGACAAAGATCTCGAAACACAGCGTAACAATTTTGCTGCAGAAATGGAAAAGCTCATTAAAAAGCACCAAGCAGCCATGGAGAAAGAGGTAGGAGATCATGGTTTAGCAGACCAGTCCATGTTGCTAATGGCATTGAATTGTCCACTGCCCCTCATTGATGAGGAGATGACATCGAGGTCTCTTACATGTGTGTTTTCAGGAGGCAAGCAAATTGCTAATAAGAAAAAGGCTAAAACCACTAAGGGGTTTATGTAACTAGAGGAAAGGTATGTCCTTCATCACAGTGCGTTATACTAAATGTTAGTGTACTGACCCCAGAAAAATACTGCGAGGGTTTTCCTTTCTTTTGCCATGCATATGCTGCCAATAACTGCCTGCCATCGAGTGTTCTGGAGGCAGATCAGCCTGCAGAGAAATGTGCCAGCTACACTTAAAGGTTCACCGTTGAATTGCTTATGGATATGGGATTTTTTTATGTTTTTAAATAATTGATAATGAAGTGGTGCTGCCTACAGCAGTTATTATTGATTCTTTGTTCATCTTGGATCTCTCAGTGGAGGGCTAAGGATACAGTTTATCATAAGGTGTTGCCTTTGTTAGGCAGGACTAGCTGAACAGTAGGGCTGAGGAAATGAAGCACTGAAAAGAGGACTCCTGCCGGGTGTGTTGATGGGGGGGGTGGTGGAATGAGAAGAGAGTGAGGGCAAGCTCCTGAGGCTCGTGCTTATTCAGAGTCATGGTGAGTATCGTGGTGACTGTACCAAGAGTTCTGGGTCTCGGGCTTAAATGGAACATGAGCTGTAACCCATCGGGACGCAAACTGATTTGCTGCCGGATTTGCTGTAGGCTAAAGTGATGGCCAATGAAGAAAAGAAATTTCAACAGCATATTCAGGCCCAACAGAAAAAAGAATTGAACAGTTTCCTGGAGTCCCAGAAGAGAGAATATAAACTCCGTAAAGAGCAGCTGAAAGAGGTAACTCATCTGTAATGAGAAATGTGAATACACTGCAGTGTATGATGTGGTGTGAGAGCCATTCAGGGATAGAAGTGACACTGTGCACAAGAGATCTTTCACTGGATCGCAGCAAGTTCTGCATTTCATGAGCAGAGTCCTGTACATGTATTTGTTCATCTCTTTGACCTCAGACTTAGAGAGTTTATTCATATATTGGCACCTTTACATTCATCTTGTGAAAGTACAACTTTCTCCATTGTTTAATATTCCATGTTAGCCAGAAACATGCAAAGTTTGCCATCCTAAGAAATGAAAAAAGGTAGAAAGGTCATGAGCATTTTTCTCATGCCTTTTTGTTGCAGATATTGACCATGCACTCCAGCAGTTAATGAAGTTTCTTATCACTTAATGCTATTTCTGTAGCAGCAGCGAGAAAACAAAACAGTAAAGAGAACCTGCAAATATTTTTGTTTTTTTTTTTTTTTAAAGGAAAATACCTGCAAAACGCTACTGAATTTTAATGGAGAAAGCTGTGTAATAGGTTAAAAATCACTGTATTGTGGTGAAAAATCATGACCTTTGTGAAAGGCAGAGAAACTGTAGAATCAAACTTCCTGATTCTTTTTGTGGAGTGGTTGAAACCATAAGCACTATAAATAATTCTTTTGAAAGAACCGTTTAATGTTCAACCATCAACTTGTGTGACGCAACTTAGGAACTTGCTCCAAAGGGGAATATTCCCAAACATAGACATTTCCCAGGAGAAAAAAAAAAAAAAGGCTAAAGAGCAGCAGAGCCAAGAAAGATCTAACAAAAACTATAGTAGTGTGGGCTTTTTATAATAACACAGAGTCTTTTTCTGAGTGGGCAGGAGATCACAGAACACCAAGAACCACTGGTGAAATACAGAGGAGTTCTGTCTCATGCTGAAGTTGAGATGTATCACGACAAGTCTAGTTACTCTAGGGGCTCCTCTAGTATGCAGTTCAAGCAAGCAGAGTCTTTTGCCAAAGGTGCTTCAAACTTTGTGTAGAATTTAATACAAATGTGGCAACTGTGGCCTTAAGTTTCACCTGTGAACTTCTTTATGTTTATGTAAGTGGTGGTGGCTCTGCCTTGATGAGTTACTTGTGTATGAGTTCTGTTCAAGCAAGACACGGACATTTTCTAGTGTGCTTCATGTGGCTGGGGTTTTGTTTGACCAACAGCATGACAACACTTTGCTTCTCCTCTCAGTCCTTTGGGAGCCTGTAAAAACATTTGTCAGGCTCCAAGAGTCTTTGTTTTCGGTGGCAAACCATTACTTTTACATTTTGAGCTAATGTATATGTCTGGAAAGTATGGACATGAACCAGCATTTTGGCCAGTTAAAATGGCCAATTCAAAAAACAAGTTGTGGTTAGATTTGCTTCCCTGTGAAGTGTCTCCTGATGTTCCCTTAGATCTGTGATACGATGCATTTTGCAGAGGCTGGGATGGTACAAGGTGAAATGGCTTTGAAATGTAGTTTATTAGGCAGGTCTGACAAGTTGTTCATGACCAAGGAGCTTAAGGTGACTATTCCACAATTAATTACCTTGCTGTTATCAGGAGCTGAATGAAAACCAGAGCACTCCAAAGAAGGAGAAGCAGGAGTGGCTCTCCAAGCAGAAGGAGAACATCCAGCATTTCCAGGCAGAGGAAGAAGCCAACTTACTGAGGCGTCAGAGGCAGTATTTGGAGCTGGAGTGTCGCCGCTTTAAGAGACGGATGCTCCTTGGCCGCCATAATCTGGAGCAGGACCTGGTTCGGGAGGTAAGAGAAAAGGCAGAGATGAGACCTGACTCCACCTGTGTGAAATGTGTCTCACAGGAGCACCTGCAATCCAATTTGAGTCTCCCTGGAGTCTTAATTACCACATCTAAAGTGGGTTTGGTAAAATAATGGTTCGATGTGTTCTGCAACATTGTCTGGTAATCACAGACTGGTTTGAGTTGGAAAGGACCTTACACATCATCTAGTTCCAACCCCCTGCTATAGGCAGGGACACCTTCCACAAGACCAGGTTGCTCAAAGCCCCCTTGTGGCGTTCAGAGGACCATGTGGAATCAAATGATTCAGATTAGTGTCCTATGTGGGAGAATTGTTAGATCCAAAAAGTCAGCAGTTACGGTCCTTTGCACAAAATGCTTACTGTGAATCCTGTTGAGCATCTACAGCAGGAAGAAGAAAAGTGAAATGAGGAAGGAGAAGTGACCAGTGGCTGTGCTGTCTGCTTCTGATAAGACCTAGAAACTCTGTGCTCTGTCCTCAAATGCCATGGAAAGAGAGAAATGTCCTTGCGAACAAAGTGAAATGTCACGTTGTGAACAGAAATCCAAGTAAGTATGAAGAATCTAATAATTCCCTCTGTCCTCCTGTTAGGAGTTAAACAAAAGGCAGACACAGAAGGACCTGGAGCATGCCATGCTGCTGCGTCAGCACGAGTCCATGCAGGAGCTGGAGTTCCGCCATCTCAGTACCATCCAGAAGATGCGCTGTGAGCTGATCCGGCTCCAGCACCAGACCGAGCTCACCAACCAGCTGGAATACAACAAGCGCCGGGAGCGAGAGCTGAGGCGTAAGCACGTCATGGAGGTCCGGCAGCAGCCCAAGAGCCTGAAGGTACTACATGATGTAGGAGCTCTGGGCCTGAGCTGCTGGTGGTGGTGGAGATGTGGTACATTGCAGCTCGGGTCTCATTTGCAGTGTGTGCAGGTCCAAGGTATTTTGAAGCTCATTAATTTGAAGAGGTGTCTCATTCTGTAATTAATACCTTCTTTAAAAAGGGTCGTAGCTGTCAAGCTGTGTAACTGACAGGGTGCAACTGCAGCCCTCCAAGCACCACATGTATGAGCCATAGCAATGGTGACCAGGTTGCAGTGTATTGTAGGCAAGCCATAGCAGCACTGTTCCTTCATTTGATTTGGAAAGCTGTGGTTCTCAGTACTGTGCCTTCCTTTTTGAGGTAGTTTAAAATGCATTTAATTGTTGCTGTGCCTTTTTCCCCCCCCTCTTGCTCTGACACCATTTACTGATCTTCTTCTCCCCCCATCTACAAGAATAAAATCTGTTTTTCTGTAATGAAGCAGTGTCATTTAAAACCAAACAAACAGAAAAGCTTTGTGTTGCTGTGTGCATCAAAATGCACTGCACTGTCAGTCTTGGCTAACTCACCTTGCATTGTTTTTAGATTAAGGCTGGTAAGTTAGCAAGTGTGGGGGGAAAAGAGAGACACGAGCCAACTGCAGTGTCCTCAGGAAGGTCCTAGCACTGACCTTTGCTATGCTCTCATGGGTTTCTCATGCTGCCCTTGTAGCTGCGGTGGCTGACCAGAACTATAGGGCCTCTGTAATTAAGGCTTTTAGTGTTTTCATTGTAAGCCTTCACTTCATCCAAAGAAGTCCAGTGGTTTATTCTGAAGTGTCTGAGAAGGGAGTATAAGGCCTTTCACAAAGCTGCCTGGTACATTTCCTTTGAGGAGGCAGACTTCTTCTCTCCACCCAGTGTTCAGCTGTGCCAGTAACAAAATGAGTGTATGGCATACTGAGCATGGAGTTTCTTTGTTGTTCTAGGTCTTTCCTCTTCGTGATATTTCCCATCTGACTTAGTTTTCACCATCTGCAAGTTATCTTCTCACAGAGAAAATAACCAACTTGAAAATAGAACTTCAGAGGGGAAAAAAAAAAAACCTTACCACCTGATTTGTCAATATTAGAATAATATTAAATAGTGAAAACCTGGCTTGTGAGAACAAGGGACCATCTGATGGCTGTTGAGAATCTCCAAGGATATAGTGTATAAATAGCTGATGACTTCACAGGGAAGCTGTGCTGCACTCTGAGCTGAATAAAACTGAAGCAGCTGTATTAGGCTGATCCTTCTGAGATTAGCATGAATGAGTTCTGCCTCCCCAAGGTGATGTGGTGCAAACACGAGTGGGCAGCGTGTCCGTTCTCAGTCCCTGGCTGGCAGTTGGGACAGCAGGATCTGCAGTCCCTCTGGGCTGCAGGGGCTTGGCTCTCACCTCTGCACACTCTTCAACCCCTTCCCTTTTCCAGTGAGGACAGGGCTGAGTGTTTTTAGGAAGCATGGAAAGCTTGCGCTTCGCTTTGCATGGCTGTTCTGCGATTAGCAAAGGATTTCAGGCTTGAGCTGTCAATCCAGCACCTTTGCATGCACACAGTGCTAATAATGCAGCCTGCTGGACAAGGGTTCAGTTTGGAGCACAATCCCCTCTTTATTGAGCCTGTTCCCTGGTATTATTAACTCCTTCTTTTGCTTCTGACTAATGCAGGCAAGTATTCTTCATTGAATAGATAATTTGACTATTTGTTCAGTTTCTCTCTCCAGCAACGTTTTCCCTCAAGGGCACATGTTTCAGGCTCTCCCTTTGTTATTTAGTGAGGTCCTTTGTCCTGAAAGCTGGGCTTTAACGGTCAGTGTCTGTTGCCACTCTCACAGCACCAGAAGGACCGATAACTAGAATTCACCCTTCAGTGCAAACTGCTCTGTTATTATTTTGAGTGTGTTAATTGTGATGCAAATACCCTCTTGCTGGTATTTCACAATTCTAGGTCAAAATGATCTTGTCAGAAGTCTGACTGGAAATCTTACCCCTCCCTTCTGTTTCCTGTTGTTAAAGCCTTTGGGTTGGAAGCCTGTAAATAGAGTCTGGTGTCCAAGCAAGACTCCACAGAAAAATAGAGGACAAAATAGATTGCAAGTGTTTTGCTGTGACCAGGTCCCTGACAGGAATGTGTAACCTGCTGACACTTTCCTTGAGGGCAGGGAGAAAACAACCTTAAAGGTTTCCTGGAGGGAAATAACTTTCTGTGAATTTAGAAAGGGTAAAAGTGATGTATTTCTCTCCATGATACATATTTTGGTTTGAATGAAACCCATCTTTGTCCTGTTTTCTGCCTCAGGTTAGCAAAGTGGAATTGTTGGTTTATGCAGCAAAGAATGCTGCTGTCTAAATTGGGCTGGATATATTGTCTGATCCCACTGCATCTTTCTAGGTGGCTACAAGTGCTGTGCTTATCACCTACCCTGCTGAGCCTTGAGTTAGTGCCAAGAGCAGGCAGTGGAGGAGCTGACAGGAGATGTGCACGTGTATCTGCCTTGCTGGTTCAGAGCCCAGTGCAATTCCAGCTTACTCAAGGGACAGGAAAATGGCTTGATGCTCTGTTAGTGAATTTGACCGTTGTGGCTGTCAGTGAGGATGGCCCAGAGTGGTTTTGTTGTTGATGTTGTTGGGTTTTACTTGTTTTTTCTTACCTGACTGGACTGTCAGTTAACCACCATCACGCATCACCTCTGGGTTTTGCTTGGTTACAAGTATCCCTGCCAGCCCCTCTGTAGAAAGATACAGGGAACCCCAGAACACCCTCCTTCTCAGGGTGTTAAAACACTTGGTAGATGTTAACCCTCACAAGCTGCTCTGGAGGTGGGTAAGGCAGATGAAAGAAAAAAACTAAATGAATTTCTTGAGGTCATACAGCAAAGTCAGACCCTTTTCCAGGATGGATGTTTCCCAGCCCTGCGTGCAGTCACAAAGTTATGTCTCTGAACAGTAAAGAGATGCTAGCAAGTGCAAAGGGAAATCTCTCTGTTGAGACTGGGGAGTTGTGTTTGCTAGACCAGCACAATGCTAATGTTGCTTGTGGTGTATGTTTTCAAGCATCTGATCTTTCCCAACCATTTTTTAGTATATTTATGAATACCAAGCTTTTAATATCAAGAGTTAGAATACATCTTATCTTCATCAAACCCTCAATGGAAAAAGTGTTGCTCTTTTTCCCTGTCCCTTTCCATGCACCAGGTCTGCTTCTTTTCATAACACTCAGTGTCCGTATGTATGTGTCATACAAGCACAGTCATGTGTAAGTATGGCTTTTGGTGCTAATGAATTAGTCCTGTCCCTCAAGAACTTTTTCTTGAAAAGCAACACCCAGGACTGGATCCCGTCCAGTGACAAATGTGAGGCTCTTTGTGCAGAGACAGCTGTATTTAGGCTGGAGCTTTGTTATAGAAGTGTCTGTATTGTAATTGTTCCGCACAGTAGCAGTGTCAAAGCAGCTGCAGCAATAGTCGTTGCCTCTTGTGTATTTTGCTTCCCTCCTTGCACTGTAGATGTTAATATACATTTGTGGATTCTTGAACTCATATCCTTAATGTAATCGTAAATATCCATTTGAATGGATATTTCTCTCATTTGAAACACGCTGGTTTTTTTTTTTCTTTGTTTGTGTCCCCTCCATCTTTCCAGTCAAAAGAACTACAGATAAAGAAGCAGTTTCAGGATACATGCAAGATCCAAACCAGACAGTACAAAGCACTGAGAAACCATCTGCTGGAGACCACGCCAAAGAGTGAACATAAAGCTGTCCTCAAACGGCTCAAGGAGGAGCAGACCCGGAAGCTGGCTATCCTGGCTGAGCAGTATGATCACAGCATTAATGAAATGCTCTCTACACAAGCTGTGAGTCGCCTCCGAGGGACCCAGGGTTCCTCAGCCAAATAGGGATGTTTGCATTTGAACCGATCTGTATCCTGACAGCAGGCTCTCTGCTTCCTTGCTACACGTGCCATACCCTGCACAGTCATTCCTCTGTGTTTTAAAAAAAAAAAGCAGCATTCAAACGCAGAGGAAAGAGGTATTACCCCCTTCAGGCAGGTTGGAGTTGAAGCGGCTGTTGCAGAGATGCAAAGTGATGCATCTGTGTGGCCAGAGGACTGCTTTTGCATGATGTTTGACAACATAAACATCCCTGCTAGACCATCGTTTATATAACATGCAGCTTGCTGTCTCAAGTCATTTAGGTTTTGATTTGTCAGTGATACCAACCAAAGCATGTGCCACTGGTGGAAGATGCTCATTGGGTCATGGGGGAGTCCAGAGTTTTGAATTAGTGGTAACAGTGTTGTGAAAGTTCTGTGATTCCTTCTTTAAGAGATGCCTTCTTTAAGAAATGACCCCATGAGCAGTGCTTTATGTCCTTGCTACGACTGAATGTGCAGTTTTCTTTGCACTTCTTGCATATTGCATCCTGCTCACATCGCTCTGTACAACTTTGACTCTGTGAGGCAGGGTAGCTGGCTTAATTTATGTATGGGAAGGTTAAAAGTTCAGTATCATACTGCTTTTAGGTTTATGTCATCACATTCTTTTGCCCGAAGTCCTGTATTGGCAGGGATATGGACTTAAGTCTCCTGTGTACAGGTAATTGGTTAATCCAGTTGAACAGAGCAAGAGATCTTTTCTTTGCCCCTAGCAAAAGGAGAGCTGTAGATACTGGCACCTCCAGCAGTCTGGTCTCTGCAGTATGGATCATGGTTCCTGAGGTGCTGCTGCTCATCAGCATCACTTGCCTCAGCACTGTGGGCTCACTGTCACCAGTCTTTGTCACTATAGGTCCTCTGTTCAGTGAAACGAAGTACAATAGAGACCAATTGTATTGCTAAGAAAACAAAGTCCCATCCCATTCTCTCCCCCTCCCCACAGTCCTCCCCCAGAGGATCATGAGTGGTTACCCCATAGTGAAACGTCTCTATTGTCTGTCTTTCCCAGCTGCGTTTGGATGAAGCACAGGAAGCAGAGTGCCAGGTTTTGAAGATGCAGCTGCAGCAAGAATTGGAGCTGCTGAATGCGTATCAGAGTAAAATCAAGATGCAGGCAGAGGCCCAGCATGATCGGGAGCTGCGTGATCTTGAGCAGAGGGTATCCCTCCGCCGGGCCCTCCTTGAGCAGAAGGTAAAATGGGCATGTGAGCATCATTAGCACGCTCCATGCTTCAGATCTTAACTTGCACTGTACTTAATACAGAGAGAAAATGCTTTTACCTTGCTGTATATAGTAACACAAATCATTTGGGTATTTGCCTCTCCGGGATGATAGCTCAGTGACACATAGGCTAAACTTTCTGCCAGCTCAGCCACTCTGCGTGAACAGCTTCTGGCTGGGACAGAGCTGCTTGGAGCGTGCCAGAGGGAGTCGTGCCTCTCTGGGCAGGAGTGAAAGAGAACTGTTCATTCTCTCTCTGAGCTGCAGATTACCTTCCCCAGCTCATTAGGCGACAGACAATAACAACCTAAAGCTGGTAGGGGGCCTTTTGGAATTTGCATAGTATCAGTAGTAGGTGTCTTTGGGGAGGGGGAGAGGAAGGTAAAATGTATTTGAGACCCTGTGTTTTATGGTAACATTATCTTATGGCAGATCTGCTCCATTTGGCAGTCTGTGGAGACCAGGCTGCAGTTTCCCTGTGAAATTACACTTAAGTTTGTTATTCATCAAACAAGTAGCCAGACCCACAAGCATGGGTAACCTGCTGCTCCCTAGATTTCAGTTTATAATTGGCTCTGTGTATTAAGGTGCTCCTTGTTGAAGTATGTTTTAATGTGCAATGCCAGACATATGGTGTGTATAGAAACGTGAGTGGCCTACACAGACCAGGGGAAGGGTAATTCATCAAGTCAGGGAAAGGAAATACACAATCAGCTTTCCTCCCGCAAATTTTTTTCTCTTTGATTTGCCCTGTGGTGCCAGCCATCGCCATTCGCACAGCAGTTCCCAACTTTGCTGATGGGCGATTATTAAATTAGGGCAGTTACTCTGTAGCCTCGAGGTTCCTCACACTTGATTTCTCCCAGAGGCTAACAGATGGATGCTGGGCTGATAGAGGGCCCTCGTCTGCATGAAACTGCTCCACCTCACGGTCAGCTGAGGAAGCATCCCCGAAAAGACGGTTCAGTCCTATTGTCTTTTGGTCTCCTGCAAGGAGATGTGATCTCTGGAAGTAATTGGATTTGTGAAAACAGAGTTCCTGTGTGATGCCCACATGTGTAACAGCTCTTTGGACCCCATTACTAGTTATTTTGCTCCATCTAGAAGAGGACAGCTCCATCACAGCCCTGCATTTCAGGGTGTATTTCTGCTGGGTGTGCATTGCCCTCTGGTGGCATGATCTGCCCAGAGCTCTGGGACGAAGGGTTCCACAGAGAGCCTGCTACTGCTCCTTGTCTGTGGGAGCAGCATATCTTGCACTGCATGTAGTGTTATGTTAAAAGTTGAAGTGAGGCCAATGACTTAAGGAAATACAGATCCAGTAATAATGTCTTTTCGGACCAGGACTGAAGTCTTGGTGCATAGAAAGCCCCTGCGAAGGAGTCGGTGTCAGCAGTGGTGATAGGAAGCTTAGCAATGCTACTTCACAGATAAAAATAAGATGCAGCATAATATTTTGCATGTGTTTGTGTTCCTGTGTTGCCTTAGAACAGCAAAATATTGGATGGTGCTTCAACTCCCAAAGATTTATTTAGTGATATGTGCAGTCCTGGCACGTTGCAAGTTGCAAAGTCATGGTCCAACAATGAGATTGTTTCTTGGTGGGGTCACATTCACTTAGTAGAAGCTCGAGGGAAAATGTGAGTGCAAACGTAGATGCATCATTCTTTTGCAGGGGTATTTTTTGGGAGGAGAGGTGTTGTTCTGTGTTTGTAAGAATTAGGAGTTGTGAGTATTCTGTTGTGGGTCGCTCTGTCGCTCTGGTATTTGCTTGCATGTGCTAACTGAAACTAGCAGGCAGAGAAAGGCCAGGTATGTGCACAAGGTGAATGTCTGAGTTTGTATGCACAAGTATATACATAGCCTGTGGCAAAGTCAGTCCCTGCTGTTAAATAATAAACCAGATTGCAGACATTAGTGTGCGCCTAGGACTCTGCTTCCCTGGCACATTTTTGATGGTGCCCATCACCACAGTAACTCACCAAAACATACAAGTCTGACTAAGGCTAAGGAGGGAGCAACCAGCCTCGTCAGTGCACAGCCTACAGTGACTGAGGCACTGTACAAGCTATACCTCAATGTTATGTTGTTTGTGTTGCACCAGTAATGAGCATGTCCCAAGAGTGTCTTTAAAAGACCTCAGATGTACTCATTTCCTTCCCATGTGCCTCAGACATCTCATCTTCAGAGTCCTGCATCTTGAGGTCATTTTTAAGGGATATCATTTTAATGCAATGTGCTAGGCATGCCTTTCTGTGAAGTTCACTTGCATGAAGTCCTGCATGTTACGCTGTCACAAAGACTGAAAACTGTGAAGCTGCACTTGCTGAAGACACTGAAAGAGGAGGATTCTGCTGAGGCAGCAGGACTGGAAAAAAACTAGTGGAGTGTTTTAAAGAGCTAGCGTTAGAGAAGGCACCTTCTTCCTCTTCTGCCTTTTCCAAGCTAGCTGCAGGAGTGAGCAGGGCTGCTCTGTGGAGTCAGTGTCACTCACCCAGCACTAAACCCAGGCAAGTGGATAAGGCAGTTTCTGAAAGCCCCAAATGGCTCAGGAGATGACTCACGCTGGAGCAGATTGTTTCCGAAATTCCAGATGAAATCACTTTTCATATTCCCTGACTAAGGCAAGAGAGTGCAACGCTCTGCCCAGTACCTTCAGTACAAGATAACACCTCTTGGCCGCATTGCTGCTGACAGCAGGGGAGATGCCAGTGAGCTATGCTCAGAGTCTTGGCTGCTGCTTTGTACCCATTTGGTCTTTTTCGCCAAGGCCAAAAGTAGCTTTTTCAGTGCTGGCAAGAAGATAATGGAGTGATTCTTTGGTTCTCCACCTGACTGCAAAGATTTCAATAAGAACGGCTTTCATCCCTGCCTGATGGGTGTCAGGAGGCTGTAGCTCCATGATTTCTTCACTTAGAGAGCTGATCCCAGTGCCCCTACCAAGTACTGTTGGAAAATTATTTGTAACAGCGCTATGGAGAAGAAATAGGAGTTGCCAGCTTGCATATCATCTAGCTAGTAATCTGCCACACAAATCAAACATCTCTGCTTGCTTTCTTCAATCACACACCCTGAAGAAAGTATCAGGGTAATGAAATACGAGAAACCAATTTAGGAAAGGTTTATATAGGGAGTGATAAATATGAGCTAAGGAAATCTGGCCAGTGAACACTGGAGAGGAAGCTGAATGTGGGCTCATACATTGAATCCTGGAGAAAATAGCAGTCACCGTCATCAGATTCAGCTACAAACAGCGAAGGTCACATTAAGCTGTGTTGGCAAGTATTTGACTGCATAGGCACTGTGCTTGGCTGTGTCTGAAGGTGCTTTCCCAGTAGGCTTTTATGGAAGCTGTAGATTGCTGCATCCTTTAAGATTAATCTATGTCAGGCTGTTATTATCAGTGCAAACTTTGGATTTGCATCCCTGAAACTTCTGTATTCACCAGGGAACAGGGGCCAAGACCCTCTCACTGGTATTCCCTATGCATTGGCACGTGCAGGTCTATGAGACTTACCCTTTTGCTTTCAGAACAGATTGTGTGTCAGTGGATATCGGATCTAGATCCAGTCTCACGTATAAACATGGGGAGAGAAGGTTCCTCACTGGCCCTTCAGGGACTCGAGGCCATGCCTGTAAAGGAGTCCCGCCGCTACAGACTCTCTCTTCTCTTTTCCTTCCTAGATTGAGGAGGAGATGCTGGCCTTGCAGAACGAGCGTACCGAACGGATACGAAGCCTGCTGGAGCGTCAAGCTCGCGAGATCGAAGCCTTTGACTCAGAAAGCATGAGGCTAGGTTTTAGTAACATGGTTCTTTCTAATCTCTCCCCCGAGGCGTTCAGCCACAGCTACCCGGGAGCTTCTGGCTGGTCCCACAATCCTACTGGGGGTGCAGGACCTCACTGGGGTCATCCCATGGGTGGCCCACCACAAGCTTGGGGCCATCCAATGCAAGGTGGACCCCAGCCATGGGGTCACCCCTCGGGGCCCATGCAGGGGGTACCTCGAAGTAGTGCTATAGGGGTCCGCAACAGCCCCCAGGCTCTGAGGCGGACAGCTTCTGGGGGACGGACGGAACAGGGCATGAGCAGGAGCACAAGTGTTACTTCACAAATATCCAATGGTTCACACATGTCTTATACATAACTTAAACAATAACTGAGGGTGGCAATTCCACTGGAGCTGTCTGCCAACAGAAACTGCCTACAGACACCAGCCCAGCAGCCTCCTCAGTGCGGTGCTGACGTGTGGAAGCTGGGTGCACATGGAATATTGTATTCATTTTGTAAAGCATTACGTTTTGTGTTTACTAACTGGGATGTCATAGTATTTGGCTGCAGGGTTTTGGGGGGGGGGGTGGATTTTTGGTTTTTTTTTGTTGTTGTTTTTTACTTTTTGGAGGGGTCTTGGGAAGGCGTCTGAGAAATATATGCAATTAGTCAGAAGAGTTGGCTGGTGGTCGTCACACTGACAGGACAGAAGGGCCTCAGACTGCCCTTGTCACACCATCCATAGGAAGTCTGAGGGAGAACGGAGACCTCCTTCCATGTCCCTAAATTTCGAACTGCCACCCTGCGAAAACCAGGCGAGCTGCCTTTAAACCAACATCCAGGGGAGGAACAGCTGGGTCTTCTGTTCCCTTTTTATTTGTCACTAAATTGGGTAAATTTCTAGGGTATTGCCTCTACCAAGAGGCATTTCCAAATTGGTAGGTGAGGAAGAAGGGTGGGAAGAGAGGCCAAGAGACACTAGGGCTCAGCAGGGCCCTTCTACCCAAGTGCCCACTCCATGTCATGTAAGAAGTGATGTTCTCTCAGAAGGCACTGGTCAGCTTCCCCAGAGCTGTGTAGGTAAACGTGCCTGGAGGGAACAGGCTTAGAAGTGTTTGAAACTGAATCCCTGCTTTGGCACTCCCTGACTGTGCTGCTGGTAGCTCAGATGAGGTTGGGCAGAGGAGCGTAAGTAATGCACTTGTACAGCTAATACTGTGACATCTCATTTTAGCTAAGCATCAGAATAATTCTTGGAGCCCAGTGTAGTCCTTTTTGCTCCATTCAGAAATGTTTAGACTTTCAGCCAGTCAATCTCAAATGCCAGAGGTATTTTGAAGGATGCCATAGTCACAAAATGCCATCGATCGGGTTTTTCATTATTACACTACATCCACCAATTTATTACCTTTTTGGCTTGTTGCAATTTCCTGTTTACATGTAGAGTGTAGCCAACTGTTTAAATGTTTAGTTGCCACGGTGTACCAGGAGGAGCTGAGCCAATGACTCTTTCCAAGCTGATGACTAACCCACATCACCACTGTAGATCTTGCTGCATGTGAGGCTCCTTTTTATTATTTCCATTGCTGCAATACTTCACAACTCTTACAGTCCCTTGAGATGCTGTGATATTTTGGCAGCGTACCATGTGAGAAGGCACTACTTCCAGAGGCTCGTTGGAGCTGCTGTACTACTGAAAGGAAGCAAAGGAGGTTGTGAAATCCATACGGCGATAAAGGGGTCAGGGAGTCTTGTTAACCGAGTGACTTGGTGGCATCGTGTCATCCCTTAGTGCTGGGAACTGGAGATGCCCCCGTGCTCTTGTGCCAGTGCAAGCTCTGGGTCAGCCAGCACTGTGGGGTGAGGGGAAAGAGCAGGTAGATGAAGTTTTGCTTGAGGCAAAGGTGTCCGTCTTGGGGGGCTGACCAGCCAGGGTTCTTTGTAAATGTTTTTCCTTGCACACTAATCATCTTGAAGAAAACACTAGCTGCTAACTCTAGGATTTGCCTTTAATATGTTTATAGGGCTCAAAAGCGAGGTTTTCCGAATGTGTTTGTCCATGTGACATATTTATATAGTAACTACTCTAGTGTCTCGCTGCTGTTCTGTACTCGACAGGGCGACGTTCTTTCGTTAGCTAAATTAACATCCACTCCCAATCCTTAACTCTCTGCCAGTGTCCGGTGAATCCAACTGGGATTTCTAGCATCTTGACGTAGCATATTACTTGAATCAAAGATGGAAACTCCACCAAAACATGTTTGAGCAGCCTCTTAGTAAGGAGCTTTGTAGTACTAACAGTTGATGGAAGCCTGGGATGAGGCAGTGGTCCCATGGAGGTGACTGTGGTTGCTCTCCCGGAGCAAGTGGTGACTGTGAATTGTCCTGTTCTTTCCTCTGCTATGTTTATATGTGGAATTGGATGTTTTGGGGTCATTCTTTTGCATTGCAGTGTTGTTGAAATGCAACGAAACTGATATAGGAAATGTACCTGTGTTCTCCTGGGGTTAGAAAGACAGGCAAAAGTGAAATGAAAGGCCAGAATTGCATTGGGATTTACCATGGGAGTGTAGAGGGTGTGCCCAGAGCATGGTGCTAACACAGCGTTTGGAAGTGCAGCTCCTCTGTCACAAACAGCAGCAGCGGCAGCGGGGACAGGCTATACCTGCAAGTTCAGTGGGTTCATTCTTTTGCTTCTGTTACGGTTTGAATTTGGTCAAAGTCTCTGGCTTAAATTGAGCTACTTCAACAGAATTCTCTCAACCCATCTCTTTGTGTAATGTTGAGCATGACTGAATGCTGAATCCAAATGATGGCTATCCCGTATTGGCTTTTTTTGTATTCAAAAAGAATTGTGTAGTAACCATTTTTACATGTATATCATGTGCAGACCTGGACTATTCCAACAAGTTAATATTTTAATTAAAATAGTTTGCAAAAACTGATTCAGATCAACTGGTCTAAATGTGTGTGTCCCTGTGTGTACGTGGGGGAAGGAAAGCTGTCCCAAACCAGCCTGATCTCAAGGGGAAGCACCCCATTATGCAGCTGTAGCCAGATGGGTCAGGCTCAGGCTGTGCCTTGGAGGTGTATGAGGAGGCCCTTGGTGTTGAGAATTTGAATGTATCTTGGGTATATCTCAGATACATGAACAACAACACACCAGAGAGATGCAAACACTCTCTCTGAATCAGTTTGCAAACTCTATTTTTTAAAAGTAAGCCCAACTACTCGTTGCAGTCATGCCCTAACTTTGGTTTTAAAAATACTGTAATCTGTAAATTGTGGGAACTACTCCGGTACCTCAGCAGAGATGTTCTCTGACATCTTTTATGCTTGTATTTTAACACTGGGGAAACTCTTCTGTGTGGACTACTTTGCAAACTTCGTTGCAGTGTTTTCACTTGACCCCTTGACCAGTTTGACCCCTGAAATCTCTTATTCTGTGGTTATTTTTCTCTCCCCTTTGCAAAGATCTGAACGTCTGATGTAGTTTAGCCCAGAGATGAAAACAACAGAGGAGCCAGCATTTTAACCTCTTTCTGATTCAAATTTCTTTTGATTTTAATTAAAATCAGTGAAAGGGACCACGTTTTTCTTGCTCTCTATGGTCCCAGGGAGTCAGCAGCCACCTCTCCCTTCCATGTTACATGCTTTCCTCCTCAGATGCAGCACTGAAATGGAGGCCACAGCTCTGTTTCACCTGCATTCACTCCAAGCCCAAGAGCTTCAAAGGGGTTGAAGAACTAAATTTGGTATGATGGCTTTCCACAGAAAATTACTCCCTGGAGCCATTCCTTGCCTGGCTTGTGGCCAGGCTGGCATTGCTCTATCCCAGCCATCCCTCCCACTCCAGAACATGCATTGCACACTAGCTGTGACCCGCATGGGGTGCATCCCGCTCCATCCTGGGATGATGCTGTTCAGTAACACCCCCAGCTTAACGTGCCATTTCTTGAGAGGCAATAAATTGTATTGTACCACTGTCTCCCGTTCCTCCGTTGAATACGCACATCTCTCTGGAGATATATATATGGTATCTCATGTGTATATATTTACTCTGTATGTATGTGTGTGTGGTGTACGTGCACACACACCTCATGCTGTGCATTTCTGGCAGGGCACATCAGTTCTGCTGTTCTATACACTCCTGTTGATGAGCAAAGGCAACCCCTGCAGCAGGGCTCTCGAGGGTGAGGGCATGAACTTCTGCTTCAGTAGTGCCCTGCTCATTGTAGCTTGCTGTTTCTGGAGCATGGGAGGGTCAGACAGCTGCTGTGAAGGACAGAAGGGAGCTCCCAGAGGGTATCAGAAAGTCAGAAGACAGCAGAGAGGAAAACACAATGGTTTAGCGATAGGAAAGCAGTTGAGGTGATGTGGGGATCTGCTGGGGAGGGGGCTGGGGTAGTGCTGAGCTCCCAGTCCCCCCCCCTACATCTTGCCATGAAGGTTCACATGCATTCCTGAGTCGAAGCTGCCGCTAACTCCCAACACTGTCTACCCTTGTGTGTGTCTAATAGCTGGAGCAGGTTCTGGGGAGGATTAGAGAAGCTAAATTGGAAGACTTAAAATACATGTGTGTGTACAACATAGACGTGTATGTGCACACACAGACACTTTAGGTCCACTCCTTATCCTGCTTAGGCACGTGTCTTTGGTTACTTGGTGGCAGAGAACAGTCTTGTTCTTTTCATGGGTGCTTGGTCTGCATTTCTAGTAAATCTTGCCCTGCTCTTTCTCATAGTAGAGGGGTGAGTGCCATGCTGGACACCACGAGCTCCTCAAGCTGTAAAGATCCTTCTGACCTTCTCCTATGTCCTCTATAGACTCCATCTTAGTGAGACTTCTGGTAGTTCAGGGGATAGATGGTTCTTGCGTGTGTTAAGTCACATGTATTCATCCAGCTGAGATATTTACCCCTGGGGAAGCCCAGTCACCTCAGCAGCGTGCCAACGTGGGCTCTCTTTGTGCTACCAGAGACTTTGGAGGCAATTTCCCCCCACAGCCCTTTTGGAAGGTCTCTTATGAGTTCTTTAGGTGAGGCTCAGGTTTGGTTGGGACATCCTCACCCTTTCACAAGGAGTTGTGTCATCTTTAGCTGTGGGCAGCGAGCCCAGAGCCACGTGCCAAGGCTGGAGGAGTGGGACATGCCTGGACAGGGCTTCTGGTTGGTGTCCCTCTGCTGTGTTGGTTTTAGCTTGTACTTATTTGATCTGATTTGAGTCGGAGTCTGTTGAGAAATACACGTGAGGCGCTTTGGAGGGTTGCGGGTAGCTGTTTGGAACCAAAAAAACCCCCACCAAAACCCAAGCTGATCGATCTAGTGGTTGTAGTAAACATCACCCCACCAGGGAACGATGGCAGCAGATAACCCTGGTTCCTGTTGCACAATGAAGTTCAGCCAGCTGGGGCTGTGACGCTGCCGGCTGCATCCCTGCCCCTTCTCCTGGGGAAGGAGAGGCCTTTGTCAGCTAGAGAGGGACTTAGTAAATCGGATTTGCTGGCAAACAAGCACCTTAACCACCGAGCTGTGGGTCTTGATACTTGCACTTCACCTGAAGGCTCCTTTTGGAGGGGGAGGAAGGCAGTTTGGTACGTGACCGTTGGCTTTGCACCCATTAAAACATCTTAAAGCCATGTCCTAGGGAAAAATCAAACCCCACCATCGGTTCCTCTCTCCTTTGCTTTCTCTGAGTGCACACACTGAGTCCGGGAACCAGGAGGGCCGAGTGTTGTCCCCAGGGATGTGAACAAACCCAGGGGCGACCTTCGCTCCTCCGGTCCCCTGCCCCGCTCCCCACCCTTGAGTACGGGTACCTCAGAACATGCACAGATTGACTTTTCACTGACAATGAGCTTGAATTATTGTGAGTGAAAAGAGTTGTAATTACCTGTAAATATGTAGTTAACAAATTGACCTAGTTTCTGTATTTTTTAAGTTTTTGTACTAAAATTTATAGATACAGTATGTGCCAGCTAGCAAAAAGCTACTGTAATTGCCAGTCGTAGTTCAGCATGCATCTAATCCCGAGACTTGTCCAAGTGATGCCGTAAGGAATTGTGCTTAAATATTGCGAGCTGGGGCCGATGGGGCTGTGGGGGGAACGGGGAGGCCAATGGCCACTCACCTGGGCTTCCAGCTTCCAGCCTTCAGCTGGGTTTCCATGTGGAATGTTCCCCCCATTGCGCCGTGTGCTGTGTGTGGGGCAGTGCGAGGGATGGAGCGGTGGCTTCGAGCTTTCTCTGGAGCTGAACTCGACTGAGTTCAGGTTCTTCGCTGCAGTTTAATACCGGCTTAGGACTCTTTTATTTTTCAGCCCTCTCTAGAAACAATCTGTTTTCCCTTTCTGACTGCTTTTGTCTTTAAACCCGAGATCATCTAAACCTACTGGAGGGAAAAGAGAGAAAAGGAACAAAAAAAAAACAGGAAAAAAGACTTTCATTTAAGGTCATTGCCTGCTTTCAGTGCCAGGATCACACATTTCTATGGCAACTCTGAGCTCAGCAGAGTTTAGGAATCAGCACAAGGTTGTGAAGGAGCTGAAGTGCTGCTGCTTCTGCAGCAGGGTGAGCCTGTGGGTGCGATGCGGGAGGTCTCGGTGCACCATAAACCCTGCTGCTAAGCGAGGGGTTGGGCTCCTCGTGCTTCCTAGGAATGGAGAAAGGACCTGTGCTCCTTGTCTTGTGGCAGAGGCACATCTGCAAGTCGAGATGAGCTTTGTTGAGCAGCCCGGGAAGCTGCGGGCAGAGGAGTTTGAGGTCCGGTCATCCTGGAGGTCGTAGGGGAGATGGGAGCTTGTAAGGATTCATGGATCACGTACGGGTTTGGCTTCTGGCAAGCAAACCACCCGCTTCCTTTCTTCAGCTTTTCTTCCCTGCTGACCCCCGCCCCCCCTGCAGCTCTTCCCCCCTGCTTGCTTGGAACAGGAACATTTCTTACCTGCCTAGAAACAGCTAAAAGATATTTGGGGAGGGGTGGGGAGGGAGGGTCAGCCCTGATGTAAATAATTAACGTTGCAAAGTGAAGTGTGTATAACATAAAAGGCTACAGCCCTTTGGTGACTTGTATAAATGCTTGAGAAGGTTGTGGGAGGAGATGGAGGAGCAGAGAGACCTGCCCGGGGCTCTGCAGCCGTGGCTGCCCCACCAGCACCGACACCGGTGGGTCGGGAAGAGGGGACCGTGCGTCCCTCAGTGTGGGATCCCCCGTGGTTCAGAGGATGGGATGTGTGTGATACGGATAGGAGAAGCTGTGTGAGGTGTGTATAGTGTATATTTTTTACAAATAGCTTGCTTGTATTGTGAAGATTTTAAAGACAAACTTGAGAATTCTAGCCTAACTATTAACACAAGTTTAACATCAGTTACCCCACTGGGTTCAGAGCCTCTTGAATGTATATTCCTTTTTGTAACCTAAATGACCTATTCTTCTACCAGTCAGCCAGACATCCTATTTATATTTTTAATTTTATATATTACTTTTCCATTTGTTCTCATTATTTCCAGCATGTTTCTGGGTTTGGCTTATGTTTGGTTGGGGCAGGGGGGGGATGGTGTTTCTTTTTTTTGCACAAGCATTGTGTGAAGTCAAGGAAATATTAACTCAAACCTGGTATTTTCCAACCTGTTCCCCCCTTCCCCTTCCTCTCCTCCACCCCTGGTGTGTTCTTTTTTCCCTTCTTCCATCACCAGGTTGGGGTTTTTCTGGGCTGGGATGCAGCGGGTGGGAGGAAGGGGATGGCTCTTTTTCCATTCACAAATGCCAGGTCTTTTTGCCAGTCAACTCAAAAGCGCTTCACTCGCTGATTGCTTTAAAAAAAAAAAAAGAAGAAAAATAAGTGAAATAAAACGAAAATATAACCTTATCAGTGCGGGAGGAGGGGAAGGGCACACCTGTAGCCACACAACTGCTTTGGCTGCGAAACAAGCGCCAACCCTTTCCCGATGAGCAGGTAACCACAAGGCAGCTCCGACCCTGTTCATGTGCACAACCCCAAGAGCTGCCTCTGACAGCAAAAGCTGTTGCTGCTTTTCCTCTCCTCCTCCTCTTCCTTTCCCCCTCCATCAGGAGGTCCCAGCTCACCACCAAGAGCTCGCCCAGCACCGTGGCATCACCCAGCTATAGCAAACCCCGGGTGCCACGTGGGTTTTATCGGTGCCAGAGAGCATTAGCAATTAATCAACCACACACATATCTGCTGTTTTACTATGAACACTGGTCTGAGGTTTCCAGGCCCAGCGCCACGGTGATGGGCCCACGAAGGATTGAACTAGGGGAATTAAAAACTCCTTTCCTGCTTCCGTGTCTGGTAGCACCAGCTGGTATGAGTGAACCTACAGGTGTGCGTTTTCCTTCTGGTAGAAAATGCCACGAGCACTAACTGGTAAGGCTTAATGTACAGTATATTGTCAGTATTCTGGTATTCTTCTGGTTCAACATACATTATAGCTCCTATATAACCTGTATTAATTGTATAGATTGTGTAAAAAAAAAAAAAAAAAAGAAAAGCTGTTACCGAGTTGTCAGAAAAGAAAAAAGGAAAAAAAAAATAAGAGAAAGAAAAAAAATAAGGTCATATGTAATATTTTGTTTGTAAGTATCCTTTGTATCATAGCAAAGGAAATGTTAAAAACAACAAAAAAAATCAACTGTAATAAAGTAATTTTAGTACACGGAGTGTCTGCCTGCCTTCCTCGGGACC